>NC_143014.1:67610947-67708447 GCF_055824585.1 Amblyomma mixtum
CTTGACAGTGCGTCAGCACTTTCCGCAGCGGCGCGGTGGCCGTTCACTTCGCCACAGTCAGCGGGCACGCTCCGTTTACTCGAAGCGCCGTTGAGAGCGCTGCAATATGATAGCGCACGAGCGCAGTCACGTGGTAGTTTTTCATATTTCGCGGGCTTTCTTTAGATGCCGGAAAAAAGGACCCCGTAGGAGATACAATGCTACAATAAACTGGATCGGTTGTTTCTAAACCTGCTCTACAACCTAACGTAACTGTCCTGGCACTAAAATAAATATTTGAAAATTTGCCAAATTCATCTTAGTTAATTAACTAATTAAGCGCAGTAAAAAAAAATATTCTGAGGAGTGCCACATGATGGCGAACAATATAGCGTTGGTTTCAGCGGGCTGCGGTTTGCCGCTTTTTTAAAATCCTTGGTTCAAGTTACGTGAAACACCCTGTATATGCTAGCAGTTCTGCTGGTGCACTCACGTTTAACCCCAAGAAACCTTTATATTTCTTTTTGGAACATGCAAGAAAAGTTCAAACATCAGAGAGTGCTCCATATTATTTTGGTCACACCTGTACATTTCTGTAGTAGGAGTGTTGAATTGCTTGTGCTGCATCATGTCATGTCCCTACTTCTGCTCAGTCCTATGTAAGCGTTTTCACCAAATAGATCATGCACAAACCAGCCCAATTGTTTACCTTGTTAAAGCACTTGTGCCAGTGCCAGGCTGCACAGTTGTATTGAACCTGCTGCGTACTGCTACAAATAGGATCTTTATGGGGAAGTTATGCTAGTGTTATGCTTAAACTGCCTACTGCCTACAGGAGTCACATCCAGCACTAAGCAGTGGGATGCACTGCCTGATGCGAAGGGTATGACTTGTTCGTTTGTTCACATTTTTTGACGAAAAGGGTGACAGTGGTCATTGATGGAATCTGATTCCATTATGTAGTGTCCACATATGCACATTTTCCTCAACAATGCAGTTATACTGCAGCCAACATTACAGAAAACAAACATATGGAGCTTGCCTGCAGTCAAATCAGGTTCTTTTCTCTTCCGATTTCTCTCCTCTTTTCTCTTGATTAAACTGGACGATTTACTTAATTGCAAATTAGAAAATTTATTATGCACTATGTACAGTGGTGGTTGCAACTTCTCCATCAGGGTGCAGCCTCTCTAGATGGAACCCTACTCCGTTCTCTTCTTATCTCAGCTCCATCTCTTCTGTGGAACCTCCCCGATTCCCCCTTTTGAGGTCCTCCTTTCCCATCTGACTCTTGGTTGCTATCGTTCTTCGCTCCTTTTTGAAATTCTTCCTTGTACCAAGAAGGCAACAGGCCTTAGTCGGTTCCTGGAACCCAGATGCCATTGCACAGGCACCTGCATCGCCACTGCAGACCATGGCCATATTGGGTGACACCTCTTCCTGGGGCAGCGTGCTTTCCTGCAGCAGCAGGTGTTTCGCCTCTCCTGCTGTCCACCTCTCCACTTTGTCCGCATGCACACACATGCATGTTTGAGGGATAAAGCTGCAGCTCTTAGCGCACAGGGACAAAGCAATCATGCACATGACACCTGCCCTCATTGCTGCCTTCTTTTGTGTTGTTAATTTTTTTTTCAGCTACCCATTTCAGACTCATTGCCTTTTCCCTAACCTGCCGCGGTGGCTCAGTGGTTAGGGCGGTTGGCTACTGAGCCGGAGTATAAAGTTTTCCATCCATCCATCCGAATTCCAACCCAGCCGCAGCAGCGCAAAAGGCACCCGTGTGCTGTGCGATGTCAGTGCACGTTAACTCTTTCGCTACTGTGGAAAATGGACGATTTGGAGTGTATTGAAAGAAAATTTTCTTTTGCAAGAAGTAACAAACCCAGCGCATATTGCGATGCATGAAATTGTAGCTTATTAGTTACACTTCTGAATGAAACAAACAGCAGAGTCATGTGTGAGAAGTATGTGAACATTTATTTGTGCATAATGACAAAAACACGAAAAAAATATATAGCAAAAACAGAAATTACCGGCTGCACTAAGCCAGGACTTGACTAGAGGAAAACTGGAATATACAAACTGTTGCACATGTCTATAGCTGTCATTCTTCCCAGTTTCAGCTATGAGGAAAAATTATTGCACTTTCCATGGCCGGTAAAGTCAGGGGTCATGACTGTGGTGCCACTGTGAAAAGCAATCAGGGGTGAAGATGTGAAGCAGAAGTAGACTGACAGGTGCTTCACATGAAGTTTGATCTTGGTTCTTGTTTTGTTCTGTGATAGCTGAGCTTTCAGTTTTTTTTTCTCCATTTTTTTTGGGTTGGTGATGATGGAATCTGTGGGAGGATTGAGGGTGTGGACTTCTTTTACCTCATCATACCCGAAGATTTGTTGAATGAGCTGCTCCCTGAAAGCCATCTGATCAAATTTGGCAATTTAGGCAAGCTCTATAACATCAGGATGGATGTTTTATTTATGGGATTCAAAAGTCAGGACACTTTCCAAGTGTTGCCAATAGATGCTGCCAGCACTGAATCCTCCGGGTCCACTACATGCAAAAAACAGAACAAAAAAAACAATTTCGGGAAATGATTTTTCATGGCAGAAGGCCAGAATTGGTTATTCCTGTATTTTGGTATAGTTGCGGCACGTCAACAATTCAAATCTATGTGATGACTCCAATGACTCCAATGAGCATCACGCCGAGCATACGTTTGTCTGTCCAAAATCTTCATCCATCCATACTTATTAGTGTTTTCGCACACGGTCCTTATCACTTCCGCCATGAAGAACATCAAAAAAAAAAAGTCGTGAGGTCGAGCAAACCCCAGAGTGCCGCTCCGCACCGATGCGCTGATATGGACACCTGGCTGTTGTCTTGGTTAAAAACGCGACACGACCTTGAGCATTTGGCAAACTGTCTTCGCCATATGTTGTGAAGACCCTAAAGCACAAAAATAAACCACTGTCATCAATTACAAACAGCATGCACCGCAGAAAACACAGAGCGAACAAAAACAGAACTTACATGCAAGTACGCGCTGACATTCAAGGCCCCTGAGACGAAGTCTCGCTGTCGAAACCGAAATCCGAAGTTTTTACACTGTTGCCTGACTCATAACCGCTGCTTTTGTTGCAAAAAACGAAACCAAAACCAGCCGACGTGCTCGGCGTCAGCTTTCGATTTCGAGGAGCGCCCGGCGATGCGGACGCAATTTTCTCCGGCTGACGCTGCTGCAGCCATTCAGAATTTTATTTTTCACGGTGCCCCCTCATGTCAAAACACTAAAACCAAAACTGCAATCAAAAGAACAGTTGTTGAGCACAGAAACTAGATGGCAGAGCACGTCTACGATGCTCTGAAATGTGCTTTTTTGCGCGGACGCTTTACTCGTTCATATGTGAATGATAGTTTATGGCGCGGTAGTGAAAGAAGATCCCAGGTGTTCGAAATTATTCCGGAGACCTCCACTACGGCACCTCTTTCTCTCGTTCTTATTTCACTCCCACCTTCCTCCCTTCCCTTATGGCACGGTTCGGACGTCCACAGAGATGTGAGACAATTACTGTGCCGTTTCGTTTCCTCAAAAACCAATTTTCAATTTCCTTTTCGCAAGCTTCAGGTTTGCTAGCATTCAACTGTGTATCACTTGAGTTCCACCATCCTTGTGCTTTCCACTTTGGCCACTGTCTTTTTTTCCGGGCCACTCACTTCCATATATTCAGTCCTTTCCGGGAGTCATGCTCTTAACAATATGTTTAAGCTTCTGCCCTCACTTTCGGCATATCTGTTACAGATCTTCGGTACATTCGTCATCTCCTTTTAAAGCAAAACAGACGTCTCGTGCACTTGTAATATGCCACTGAGGTACTTGTGTCACTCCCATCCTGGCCTAATGTGGCCAGTGCACTTGCTCTGTTTGGTTTTTTTTGCTTTGCTTTGTTCTTTGGTCTAGTTTTTTATACACGCACATTGAAGACAATGCACATGTAAAGCTCTTTGACTGTGCGTGTATCTTCTGCCGCCAGTAAAAAGGAAGTAGCTGAGGCAGTACATGTGTCCAGGCATGAATTATGATTGATCCATCCAGATTTATGAAGCTGAAAGTCCTCAGGGACTTTGAGAGTCACTGAGCAAAAATGATCCATGCTGGAGAGATGGAATTGCTGCAAGGATGTAACAGGCGTTAAAAAAAATGGGTGCTAGGTTGAGAATAAATGTAATGCTTTGATGCATGCAACTGAAATTCATTTAGTACTCGCACTTCCTCTTTATGCTCATTAGTTTCATTAGTTTTCCGTTTTACATGAGGCGTGTTGGGTCAAAAGCAAACAGTGCAAAACATGGGACATCAGGTGAGAGAACCAGGACGGACTTGTGACTGTCAACTCCTGTTTTTTTGTCATGTCCCACCTCTTTTGTCTGTTGTCCTGTGTTTCATACTGTTCATTTTTGATCAAGTACCAGCCAGCTTTTGTTCTATTGCATTTGGTGAAGAAGCATCTTTATAGAAAAAGACTCTAGCACCATATACTACATATAGACTTACAGCACCTGCCCTTGGTTAATGCTAGAAATTATATAATATAAATTTGAATTTCGGCCTTATTTTATATTATATCAGCTCCTGCTACAGAATGTGCTAAAATTGGCTCCAAAATTAATTTTCGCCTGCTATACAAACTGTGCTCCTAAATGGAGGTGACCGCACTCCCACCCCTGACGTTAGAAGTGAAAAAGTGAAATTTTTGTAATGCTAAAACACTCGTCATTCTTAAACCACATGAGTAAATTTTTGTGCATGGGTTGCAGTGCAGTGAAGGGCAGACAACAACATTAGGGTGTATAATTTGCGTTTTTAATGCCTTGCGTTCCGTGCATTGTATGCAAAGGCTCATTTTTCTTAGAGTTTCATTTACTAGAAATGAGTGACAGTGCTGATTGTTCTGATTAAGCTGCACTAGTTAGTTCGACCTCATCCTTTCTTGTTCATTTTTTTTTCTTTTCCTTTTTTCAGAGAGAATGTGGAATGCCTTTTCGTGGTATCTTCACAAGGGGAGACAGGTGCAGGATGAGTTCTAGGTAAGTTATGCATTGTTATGACTTGTTCAAGCATATTAGCATATTTACCAACAGCTCTAAAGGTTGGCACGCACACTGAATACAGATAGTGGAGTGAGACCAATTGAAGAAAGGCCTGTGCTCATGCCACAAAAGTATCGGAGATGTTCTTTGGATGCAGATAGTAGAATAGGACTGAAGGGTGAAACGACAGATGCATCATGGGTTTACTCTCTAATACAATAAAACCTTGATAATTTGGAAATCCCAATAGTTTGTACTGCCAAATGTAAGTCTGTGGTGCTGAGTACTTGTTATTCGAATTTAGCTGGACTTACACTGGTTAGTGCGGACAGGATCCTGTGTGTAGACCTTTGCATCAGGCGAGGGAGTTGTCGAAACGCCTCCTCTCAATATCAAGAGTGTCAGATATCAGTTCTGCTGCCACTTCCACCGTGCAAGCATGAGGTGCACTATAATATGGCCGCGCCCAGGGAGCCCTTATTGCAAAGGTCTCTGCATGTAAAGCATTTGACGGAACTGCTTATTGCCAGCATGCAGTTTTCATCTCAAAAGCAGATGGTCATTGCCCAGATTTTCATTTAGTAAACTTACTGTGATACGAAGCGTTTTTGGCAGCGTTTTGGGGGCCATCTAATAATCTAATCTCTGGGTAATTCGGACGGTTTTCCAGCCCCCTGGAATTCCAAATTAATGAGGTTTCATTGTTTCTCTGCATCTCTCTTGTTGAAAGGTGCACTAAAGAGGAATCTGAACTCGTCTTTTTACCACGGGAACTCGATCTGCGCGTTCGGAGCATTCTTGAAAACTTTTAATTATTCTCCTGTGCAGCCGATTTCTCTAATTTAAATCGAATTAAACGTCCCGGCTCCCGCCTTTTTTTGAACTTACCGCTGACAGTAGGAGGAGTCAACCAACGTGTGTAGTGCCTTTCAGGCAGTCACGTGGCAGCTTCACTTTCACTTTTATTTTGTTTTTTAGGTTTCTGTGAATAAATAGATCCATTCAGAGACTACATAACTGCAGGTTGGGCCCACGTAAATAAAATAAAAATATGTGTGAACTCTTTGCTTTCGCCGATTACTACGTATCACTCTTCCGATGGCAGAGCGGCAAGCCGCCACGGGACTGGCTAAAAAATTTGTTGACTCCTCTTGCGGTGAGCGGTGAGTTAAAAAAAAAGGTTGGAGTCAGGACATTTAATCCGATTTAAGTCAGGGAAATCAGCCGCACATGACAATAATTCAAAGTTTCCAAAAATGCTCGGAACGTGTAGATCGAGTTCCTGCAGTAAAAAGACGATTTCAGATTCCTCTTCAGTGCACCTTTAATGCCTGGTATACTGCATGAAGAAATGAATTATGGCAACTAAATGTTGCATGGTAAAGAATAGCTCTAAGCATAAACTGTGATGGAAATTCTTGACATTTGCTCAAAACTCTTTTAGCAAATTTTCAGCATGTCAAAGTGACTGGGCAGAGGACTCATTGTCTTCTGTTCCATGTGTGTGTGCGTGCATGCGTGTGTGTGACATGCAAATTAGCGATTTAACCAGCCGTTCATGAGCAAAAGTATTACAAATCAAAATGGATGAATTGTGAAAAAAAAAAAGACTGCATTGGGAGCATTTCAGAAACAGAGCATTTGGAAAGGTGAGTTGCGAATAAATGCAAAATCAGTTTTCTGGCCCTGTATTTTTCATTTTACTAAATTTTTTTTACTTATTTGATTGTGCTCGCAAAGGTAATCCATTCATTTCATCAGCAAAGTTAAAATCAGCATTGTTACTATCAAGTACACTTACATGTGCAGTGATGTTTGGTTGGATGTAAAATTGAGTGTGTGTATTGCATTTTGTATACTTCCCTTTCTTAACTGCACTAACAATTGTCCTGAAAGAAACTAAGAGGTACGATGTGTTCTTGCACATATGCAGTACTTACTTGTTTTGTTTAGGTGATGTATGAGCAGAGTTGGGATGCCATGCCATGCACCATTTCATTCTGTCTGTGCCTGTACACAAATCTAACTAGTCAGCATAGCTGTGAAGAATTCTTTGTGCTTCCATGCAGACTTAAGTTATGATTGAAAAATTGATAGACTGGGGGCCATGGGAAAAGTTAATTTTTTGGTGAACACATATACACAGCAGTCAGGCTTCTTCATGATGTCCGAGTTTGCAAAATAATTCCTTACGGTAACCAAGGTTAGAGTAATGGTGGCGTAAAATGCTCCTGTCCCTTTTTTTTCTAAATTTTTTATTTTGCATTTACTCTTTGTACACTTTATTCTTCTTCATTAGGTTGCTGCCAAACTCTCATGCAGGCACATTGTGCTACCCAAGCAAAACATTCTGTGGCATATTTGCTCAAAATGGTGATATATTCATGACAGCATGCCAAGGTAAGCCTTGACGGGTCTGTTTTGAATGGGGAACTTTGAAGAAAACAGCCGCCATGATGGCTCAGTGGCTTTGGCATTGGGCTGCTGATCCCAAGGTTAGAAGTTCAATCCCGGCCATGGCGGCCACATTTCGACGAAAGCAAAATACAAAAACTCCCATGTGCCTTGTGATGTCAGGTTACATTAAAGAACCCCAGGTGGAGTAAATAAATCTGGTACTCCCTACTGGAGTGTCCGTTGTAGCCCAGTTCCAAGACTCCAATGTCAATCCAAGCTCCATGTAGACGGTGTTTCAGATTTATTGACGTCTTATTCTTTGCGTTTCTCACGTTTTTAAATTGAGTGTTTTAAGCTTGTGAACAGCATATTTACCGTATTTACTCGTATAATGATCGCACCCCCGAATTTTGTTGACCAAATTCATATTTTATTCCCCGCATAATGATCGCACCCTGAACTTGCCGCTGCAATTTGTCAATGACGTCGAGTCTAGCTGACGATGATCATACTTGCCATCTGTCTGACAGATATGGCACGTGCAGATGACCATCTTGCTCTGTCAGCATTGCAGCGGCAGCCGCCTGTTGGTTGACCTGCGGTCACACGGGCAGTTTAAATGCGATTATGCTTAACCGCAGATACCAAACTTAACTGCGGTTATCTCGAATCACGGTTCGCCGTTGTCGCAAGGCTCGCCACCGTTCTGGGTTGAGGTGATCCGGCTAAACTTTCTTGTTCTCGTAAATATTAAGCCCTGGGATATGGGAACGTCAAAAATGAATCCTCCTTGAGGATCGCTGGACTGTACCGAGTTGCTGGTAGGCGTAATAACTGCTATACAAGCTAGTTTTACATTCGCATCCGCATTGCAGCACAAGTGACCTGATCTGCCTGCACGCCAGCTCCGCTGTAAAGGCATCGCTGAAATCGATCGTATATATTTCTTTTAATATGAAACAAGTAGGTTGTCAGTAAGGCAGAGCCATAAGTAGACCATTCATTATAGCGTTGGTAAATTCAAAAGTGCCGTCCACTTTGGCTTCGATACGAAACAAGTTAGGCCTAGTGACGACTAGGGAGTACAGAGCGGCGTCATCCGTCACGCTCACGGGCGGCACCATTGCGGTAAGCGCGCGGTATCCCGTGCTCCGAGCTTTGCAAACGTGTTACCTAAGTACATCAACGATGTGGCAGGGACCGGACATTTTTCGGCGTAACGGCGGCAAAATAAGTAGCTTGAGTGCCGCGGGACGTTGTTGTAAGCTGTTGCTGCATCATCAGACGAGATCGAAGGCTGCATAAAAGTGCCGTTGCGCAGCACTGTACACACTGCCTATTTTGATGCGTTGCTCTTGGAACGTGATTTAGTGCGAAGAAAGTATGTCCTTGAAGCGGGGCAGCTCGTGCGCTTTTCGCACTCTACCTTCTCGGTTAACGACGTAAGCTGAGATCACTGAGCTCGGGTCGCGATAACCGCGTTTAGCAGCGTAACCGCGGGTAGCACGCCTGTGTGACAAGGGTTGTCTGCCTGCAACTTGTTTGCGTTTTCGGTGCTCAAAAATTTTTTGTAAGAAATTTACCCCGTGTAATGATCGCACCCCTAAATTTGCGTCAATTTTTTTTTTAAAAAAAGTGCGATCATTATGCGAGTAAATATGGTATTGGCTTGGCAACTGTAGGACACTAGTGATCACTAAAATTATAGCCATCCTCCAGGCCAGTGACTGACGTGTTTCTTTTTATTTTTTGTTTGATGTAACTCCGAAGTGATAAATGCTGCAGTGGACATTTGTGCTGTGTAATTGTTTGAGAATCTATCTAGCTCTCATTACAAGTCACTGTAGATGAAACGCCGCTAGGAGGCATGTAACAGATGAAATGTGCATGCGGTGACCATGCTAGTTTTCTCATGTGTGCCTTTAGTGGCTATATAACGTGTTCATGCATCATATGCTAATGGTACATGAAGAGCACCCATAACTGTTAGGAAGGGGGAAGAGCAGGGAATTGAGTTACAACCTAATCTATGGTCCTGTTTATGCTGTCTTATAGTGAGCTGAGCTAGTGGTAGTTAGGTGTTGCCAGTTGAATGGTAGCGATTGCTCTATGACTTACTTTGGCACTGTACAATACCATGGTGATTAGTTAGTACAGCTAGGCATAGCATGGCTGTGCTTATCATATTGCTAGATGTGAGACCTATACTCCATCTCACAAGTTCCTGGCAGCACTATGGAAGCTAGAGACCTGCTCAGCCAAGCAGGCGAGTGCGTTAAACGTGTTTCTCCACACCACGTCATCTGCCTGTCATCTGGTTGTGGTGTATGCAATGGTCGCAGAAAAGTATAGACTCTGTTTACATATTGAACACAAAAGGAACATTAGGTAATTTTAGAATAGTGTTTGCACACTTACGTATGCTAAACGCAAGCATTTGCGGAACATTACTCTGTTTAGGGAACAGCAGTTCACAGTTGGTAGCCAGGTGCTGGAAGTGGTAAGGGAGTACGTCTACTTAGGGCAGGTAGTGGCCGCTGATCCATATCATGAGAGAGAAATAACTAGAAGAATAAGAATGGGATGGAGCGCATATGGCAGGTTCTCTCAGATCATGAATGGCAGTTTACCAATATCCCTCAAGTGAAAGGTATACAACAGCTGTACCTTACCGATACTCACCTGTGGGGCAGAAACGTGGAGGCTAATGAAAAGGGTTCTGCTTAAGTTAAAGATAACACAGCGAGCTATGGAAAGCAAAATGATAGGTGTAACATTAAAATACCGGAAGCGGGCAGAGTGGGTGAGCGAACAAACGAGGGTCAATGACATCCTAGTCAAAATCAAGTGGAAATGGGCTTGGGCAGGGCATGTAATGCAGAGGCATGTTAACCACTGGTCCTTAAGGGTAACCGAGTGGATTCCAAGAGGAGGCAAGCGTAGCAGGGGGCGGCAGAAAGTCAGGTGGGCGGATGAATTTAGGAAGTTTGCGGGGTATGGTGGCCGCAGCTGGCAAGACAGGGTTAATTGGAGATACATGGGAGACTCGTTTGCCGTGCAGTGGGCATAGTCAGGCTGGTGATGACGATGACTGTTTGCGCCATATGCAAACTGAAACGCGACGACTTCAGCCTAGTGGCGCCATCTAGTTTTTAGAACAGAGATCATTTTTGTCACCAAGCTGACATTTCTTCTTTAGGCCTAGGAGCGGCAGAGTCATCAACTCGAATTAAAAAATAAGGCAAATTTGTTGCTCATGGATCGTGTTCTAGGTGAGACGAGATGGAACGAAAGCCCGATGCCCACGAACAAAGACAAATTCACTTTGAAGCTGATGGTTCTGTACGGAATCGTGCTGCCGTGTTGAAAACACTATTCTAGTGTACGCAAGGGTTGCGCACGTTAAACTCGCGAAATAGCATATGTAACGCGTGCATAAGTTGAAGGGGCTCTGGAGCACCTTCTGAGGAGAGAGTACATAAACTCACTCAGTTACTACATTTTCGTGTCATGAAAACCCCAGCCAGATAACACACTTCTACACGCAGCAGTTAACCTACAATCACGCACGAAAACTTTCGAGTCCTTTCCAACGACTTTTTCAGGCTCATACCCTCCTCCGTGGCATGCTGCTGCGTAATTTTGTTCAGAGATGACTGTTTGTTAGATTTTTTCAGAGGTCACACAACTGCCATGGCCACAGCCAGTCAGCAGCGCCATTCCGGCGGGTCAGGAAGCTTCGCCCCACCCTGGGGAATTCCTGCAAGGGGGCCAGCTAGGAGCCTTTGAGCATGCAAAAAGTGATCAAAGGAGAGGGAGAAGTGCAAAGGCGCTAAAATTCAAATTTTGACTACAGCTCACTCAGCTTCTACTAAACGCATTAAAAAAAAAATAATGCTGGAGGATATTTGTGAAGTGGTGTCATTTAACATCTCTGGAATACTACGCTTTTCCTGAGAGCCACTTTCAGAGCCCCTTTAAGGCTTGGTTTGAAATAACGTTTTGTGCATGCTTACTTGAAAGCATGCTATCCCACATGCCCATATACCCATTTCATACTGGCACTACATTCCGCTGCGCTAGAACATTATTGGCACTCTTTGCAGCTTTGGTAGTACTGCAAGGAACTGCTGAAATATAAATCCATTTGCATCTGTGGTCTAGGCCATGCTCAGCATAATGTTTTCGCATGCTTCGCATTGGTGCGCACACTTCTTCGGAAGCATAAATGCAAAAATGCCCATGTGCTGCTGTGCGGTGTCAGTGTATGTTAAAGAGCCCCAATTGGCTTAAATTATTCTGAAGCCCTGCCTTTTGGCATCCCTTAAAGGCCATGTGCAGCTTCAGAAGAACATTAAATCCCATATACCAGAAAGCGCTACTCATGTAAATGGCCAAGGCCACATAAGCAACTTGCGAAAACCAGTAACCAGAACAAGCGTGAACAGCTTCTACGAACCACTTTCTGTCGACTTAGATATAGTGCGTGAACATCACGTTGCTGTTATATTAGCCATAAGTGAGCTTGATTCTGTAGGCACGAAGCAACCATAAATTGGTATTTCTTTGTAGTCACTGTGCCCTGTGTGTTATCTTTTTAGTGCGCTGACATGTTTTTGTATGCTGCCTTTTAAAGGAGATGGGATAGTCACATTAGTTTTTACTTGTGGCTGGCATGGGCAGCATAGAACACTTGCGTTTTTACTGCTTTGCTGTGTCGTCAAGCACGAATCTCTAGTGACTATGTGATGTTACCTTTCTGTTTTTCGTGCTCATGCATAAAGTCTGCTTGAAAAAATTTTTTGTGAAAATTCTTCGTAAATCGTTCCGCAAGGTTCTTGTGTGGTGTATGTGAGTGCTTGTCTTTTGCTTTGATACCAGTTTCATGGCAAGTGAGAATCATCAAGTAGGAATCGCCAGCTTTACAACATAGGTGGTTTGTCATCTTTTGTTTTGTCACTATTTTTCTTTTTAGCTTTTGCTTCTAGCCACCCTGTGCAGGTTTGCCAAGAAGGAAATTTCGATTGTGGCCTGCGAAAATTTTGCTATTGATAAAACTTGACATTTCAGAGCCAACTTGGCTTCATCCTCGTGGGGTTTTAACTTTGTGCAGGAAGGTGTGAGAGGAGGGAGCATGGGCAGAAAGAGAGAGAAATGGAGAGGGGGAGTGGGAAGGAACAGGGGGAGAAAGTGGTCACATTTGAGAACAACTTGCTGTTTTTTTCAAGTTTTTGTCAGAGCAGAAAGGAGCAAATTTAGGGGAAGTGAGGGAGAGCGGGTAGCAACTTTTTACACTAGGTGATGTACACCTGCTCAATTTTCGGCATTGTTTCTTTCTTTTTTTTAATTGCAGCATACATGTCGTATTGCAGGAAGGTTCCTTATATTGCAGGAAGGTTCCTTATGTTAAAACAGTAAAGAGAGGCCCATCTCTAGAAATGTTTAGCTTTAAGGCTATCCACTGAGCAATTTTCTTTATCATATTTGATGTGCTCCTTGGAAGGATGACAGTACCTATTGTTGTATTTTTTTTTAGTGGACTGTGTGTTATTTTGTACCGCTCTTAATTTGTTTCAACATTGTGCAGACAGTATGATCCGTATCTATGACACCAGCCACGGTGACTTCAATGAATTCAAGTCTGTGTCTGCTCAAGATGTGGGATGGAGTATTCTGGACATGGCTGTGAGGTAGGTTGCAACTTCTATAGGTTTCACTGTGTGAAGCTGTACTGGTGTGGCAAAAATTGTGTGCATCAGAAGTGTTGGCATAGCTATCTTTACTACTTGAACAACTGGGGCCGAAGAAAATGAAGAGATACCTGCCTTTTACTCAGTTTCAGAGCATGCAGAAAAACTTTTGTGAAGCAGGTTATTGACTGTGTCACTAAGTTTACTGTTAGCGGTATCTGGTGACAATTAAAGAAGTTTGTTCGCACACAGTGTCAGGCGTCCGTTAATTTTTTTCCAGCACGTTCAGTGTGGCGCGATCCACCATTGAGAAGCAAATGGCAATTGCAACCTGGCATATATGTTTTTCACAGGCTCTTTGAAAAAATCTCAGCTGTTCAACGGCTTCATAGTGGCACTCAGTATTCGTTCCGCACAGCCGGAATACTCGACGTAACACACCGGTGACCCACAACGCACTGAACGTATTAAATTGAGATACTGCACACTTCAATAATTGTGCACAAGGTCACAATGGAGCAAGTACAATAAAACCTTATTCATACGTTTTCAGAAAAGACTGAGCATGTTAACCATGAAGAGTGTGTTTTTTTTTTTTTTTCATGTGATTAAAGGTGCACTGAAGAGGATTCTGAACATGTCTTTTTGCCGCGGGAACTCGATCCACACGTTCCTAGCATTCTTAGAAACTGACTTGTTGCCCTGTGTGGCCGATTTCCCCAATTAAAATGAATTAACGTCCGGCTCCCGCCTTTATTTTTTAATTCTGCCTCGTACGGTGGGCGGAGTCGACCAACGCGTGGAGCGCCTTTCACCCAGTCCGTGGAGGCTTTGCTTTCGCTTTATTTTGTTTTTTAGGTTTCCATGAATAAATAGTTTCATTCGCAGGTAATATAGCCGCAAAATAAGCCCGAAGAAATAAAAATACGCGCGGACTATTTGCTACTACGGACTACTACGTATTACTCCACCGATGGCAGAGCGGCAAGCCGCCACGGGACTGGGTGAAAGGCGCTCCACGCGTTGGTCGACTCCGCCCACCGTACGAGGCAGAATTAAAAAAAAAAAAAGGCGGGAGCCAGACGTTAATTCGATTTAATTGGGGAAATCGGCCACACAGGGCAGTAAATCGCAGTTTCTAAGAAAGCTCGGAACGTGTAGATGGAGTTCCCGCGGCAAAAAGACAAGTTCAGATTCCTCTTCAGTGCACCTTTAATGCTTTTTCTAATCATTGTATTCTGCCCTTACGCGTTCTCTGTCAAGAGCCTTGTAGTTTTCGCTAATAATCTAACACAAATGAGCTAAATGTTATATTTTTTTAAAGTCCATTAGTCGAAACTGCACCAGGGCCTGTGCTGTTATGGTGACATCATTCTTGATGCAAAACAGCTGATGGAGTGTGTGGGGCTCTCATGTAGAGGTTTGCAAATAATGAAGCAGTCTGCTGTCATCACATCATTTTTGTCCATTGTCACCTGTGTACTCAGCACTCGCCTGTAGTTAATGTAAAGTACAGTCTTGCCTTTTATAGAGTTAAAATAGGAACTATAGAATAAAGTCTTTGTCGCCAGCTGATTTTTCAGACTCAGCTGCAGTTTCAAGAACATCAGGATAATTAAATACACTCCCCCTCTCAAAAATGAAAAGAAAAACCATTTCTTTTGCTAGAAAAATTGGTTAATTATTCTTTGCAAAGGCTTGCCATTTCATAATCAGGCCATGCATGGAACATTAATTGAATGCGCCGCTGAAAGCCAGGATATTCTGCCCTGGCAGGTTTCGTTCTGAAGCTTTGTGAAAGGGATGATGCCAGCTTTCACTGCTATGCACCTCCATGCCATTATCTATAGCAGGGATTCTCAAATTTTTGGGCTTTGGGGGAGCTGTTCCAGCTTTCAAAAGGTGCCGAGAAACCCCATATGCCTTGGATTCCATCCCTTTCTGCCTAACATGCATACACATGGCCTCTCAGAAAGTACCCAAATGCAATCAATAATGACTGACTGTAGAGGGACAGCAGAATGCTACAAGCAATTGCAGTGTGATTAGGCCCAAAATAGAGTGGGCAAGGAAAGATTGGGGTTTAGTTATGCATAGAATTAGGTGCGCGGGGAACCAAAAGAGCACTCTAAGGTACCTAAGGTTTCACAGGACCCTTAGAACAAGGGTTCCATTTTTAGAACCCCAGGTTTACAGTAATGTGGAAACCAGCTTAAAACTTGGTTATGGTGCTGATTGATGCCTGCAGCAGCTTGCTACTGACAATCTGGTGCTCACATAGAATCTTAAGTGATGACATCATGTGTTAGGTAATGACATCATGTGGTGACTGTCAGCGGGTACTGTTGAATCTGTACAGCAGAAATCGTGCTCTACAGTCTAATTGTGCAGGAACAGTTAACTTCTTTTGGAGGGAGTGGGGATGGGGGGTAGGGGTAGGTTAGTTGGCCTCCTGCCATCTTGTCATTTTGCTGTCATCCCCCATTTTGTCAGGGCATTTTTCGAGAGGGCAGTGAAGGTAGAACTGGAGCTGTTTGACTTTTTTCAAAAGTGATAACATTCAGTCTGTCAAGTTTGCTTCACTTAATAAACATTATAGGAAAAAAACTCAGAGTTAAGAGCAATCAAAGTCTGGAGGCCATCACTAAATGTTAATGGCAGCAAGCACCTCAAAAGTTGCGAAAAAAATTCTTTTGCCCAGGTTAGTATGTAAAGGTATAGGCGAAACCTGTTCATTTTTAATTTGTTCTCAAATGGGGTCATCCTAAGGATTCGGAGCATATTGCTTGCGCTTTATCTTTGCAAAACAAACAGATAAAAAGTTTAATTAAAAGAAAATTTAAATGGTTGTTATTTAATTTGTATTGGTTCATGAGAAATTCGAGAGGCCAACGCAGAAGCCATGCTTTGTGCGAAGTTTTAATAACTGTTGCAAAGGACTGTGGGGCACATGAGAGTTGCCATTTTCATAATAGTCTTGGAAATGCTGGTGGACATTGTGTCTACTGCTATTGCCCTTGAGGGCCTGAGCACTCTTTATTTTTTGTTACGTTATTGAGGAAAACAAGAATGCTGCCTTGAAGCTAGAATTTGTCTTTGCAGCACGCAGTCAGTATTGACACCTTTCATTTTGTGATCTGCTTACAGTCCCGATGGACTCTTCTTTGCGTATTCAAGCTGGTCCGAATATCGTAAGTGCAGCACATTCTTAAAGCAAATAGGGGGGGGGGGGGGGGGGGGGGGGGGGCATTTTATGGGCACTAAACCTGCATAATCGCCAAAACTGTTCTGAAGCACAACTGTTCGCCTGCTTTACTTCTGCATTTTTAGCACTCTTTCATGTGCACTGTACCTTAATAAGAAAAAATTCCTGCAGAAAAGTGCTGGTCAACTGTGCTCATGCCTTAATAGTTATGTGCACTGGAAAATTTTTAATTGTGCTTCATAGCAGATTTTTAGTACTCCAAAAGTTAAATATCTATGTATGGCATGCTGAAGGTGCAGGGTGTGCCCTTCCTTTTCATGCATTTTAAGGTTTATACACTGTTGTATTATCATAAAAAAAAAAAATCTAAGAGCAGCAGTATGTAATAGCATTGTTTTTTCAGTCCATCTGTGCAACGTCTATGGAGATCAGCAGGTCCATGAGTCGCTGTCACTTCGTCCCGAAGATAGAAGGTTTTGCATCTTCTCCGTGCAATTCTCATGTGATGGCAGGGACATCCTTGGAGGGTAGGTGGCCCCTGCATCATCCTTTTTCTCATTATTAGTGAAAGTTTGGAAAACTGCAATTGCTTACTTTAGTAAGAAAAAAAAAAATTGACCTGATTCAAGCAGTGAGTCACACAGTGGGTTTAATATTTTATTTGTGTAATGCTTGGCAGAAGGTAAAAAAGGCAGCTTCAAGTGGAAACATGGAATTTTCATTTGTGTCAGGATTTTTGCCATCTGGGAAAACCCAGAAAACTGGAAAATGTCAGGGTATTAGCTAGTTCTGAAAAAAAGTCAGGGAGAAGACAATTTTTGCAGTAAATCGCAAATTGTTATTGTTTTAAGCACTTAAGGTGTACACTGCACAGCTGTCGGAGCGAAACCTGGTCGTAACTGCTAGGTTTTAGAGAAAATGCTTGCATACAGGTGAAGCTTTGTCTACCTTCATGCCACATAGAGACTAACGCCCTTACCGTAAACCCAGTTAGTAGTGCGTCGATGTTACATTCCCTGTTCCACTGTACACCGCTCGAGCTCTCTCCACATTATTTGGGAGCAGTGCACTGAGTCCTAGTTTGGGAAGCTCATCATTTGTGGCAAAATCATTGTTTCCTTGAGAAGCCTTCGGGTGCCGACGGCATTTTGCTCTTCTAGTTTCAGGAGCCCTGAGTCAGCTCCAATAAAGGAAAAGCAGCCAGTATTACAAACACCTAACTGTGGTTAGGTGTCAGCACTGGAACACAGAGGGAATGGTTGTGTAAAGATTTGATGGACACACTGGTTGCGTCTCTTTGAAATGAATGTGCATGTACTGACTTGGTGAATAGCTAACTTTGTGTTTCAAGACTCATACACAGGTCCCCTCCTCTTTTCTTTTCCCCACCAATGTGTAAGCCCTGAAACTGTTTGCCTGGCAGTTTTCATTTGGCGGAAATGGCCTGAAGAGTTGAGTGGAGTAGGGAAAACAAAAACAAGGGCTAATGGGGTACAGTGCTTGGCAGCTCAAAGCACTGAGTGGCAGCAGCATGGGAGGCTGCATGTGTTAAAGTATAGGAGGCTTGGCTTCACTCGATTGTGGCGTGCACATCTGAAGCATCGCCTCATAAATAATGTTGATCTATATGATGCTTCCATATTTTAGTATGCCGTCTGTGTTTTTTAGGGGGCTTTTGGCTATTGTTTACTTGAACAGTTTTATTTTATTTATTTTTGTTTATTTGTACCTCAAAGGCCCCATTGAAGGGGTATTACATGAGGGGGTGGAATATTCAGCAGTACATTTCTTCGATGGACAATATGAATGACAATGGGTCGGTCTGATCCACGATGGCATTTGGCAGGTCATTCCAGTCCCTTGCTGTATGAACGATAAATGATGACAGATGTGTAGAAGTGCGGGCAGGGGGAGGATAGACGACCTTCCCGTGGTTTGTGCGATTGGTTATTGCATTGGTTATTGCAGTTTGTTATAATATTGCATTATAATATTGCATTACTGTAATATTATTTCTTTTAAGACTCTCTTAGTTTCAACCCCCCCCCCCCCCCCCATTGTTATATTTGTGAAAATAAGGTAAATTAGTTGTTTCTTTCAACATACTGTCGTTTCTACTGATGTCTGCAACAACAATAGTGTCAAAAAAGAGGTGATGGCTGCTAACACACAATTTTGCGAAGTATACTTAAACCCTCAATTTTTCACGGAAGTGCCTGGCATGCTCTTCAGTGTAGTGGCTATGTCGAGGAATTTCCATCTGGAGGGACACAATAACCACCAGTGCTTTGTAGCAGACAGTGCTTGTCCCAACATGGAACAGTGCAGAAGCAGTTTTACTTTCCTTGTTTTTCAATCTGCCATGGTGGCTTAGTGATTAAGATGTTCAGCTGCTGAGCCCGAGGACACAGGTAAAATCCTGGCTGCAATGGCCATGTTCAGATGGAGGCAGAATGCAAGGCAATGGGTACTGTGTGATGTCAGTCAGCGCCCAATAAAAAACCCCAGGTGGTCAAAATTAATCCGGAGCCCTCCACTGTGGTGTTCCATGTTGCTTTGGGATGTTAGATTGCGTCGCTTTTGGATGTTAAACCCCATATTCCATACTTTTCCTCCTTTTCTCATTCAAGAACATTAGATTAGCGTGTGTGTTTTTTTGGATGCTTGTCATGACAAAGCCTATGTGCGTGTTTCCTTTCTTACGGCGGCGTTCATCTCTTGCAGAGCAAATGACTCTTGTCTCTATGTATATGACAGAGAAGACCAACGTCGTTCCCTGAGGGTATGACACAGTGATTGTACTGTATATTTGTCTTGCGCCTTAACAAAGGTTTTGTGAATTAGGGTTGTTTGTTATAAGTGTAAAATAAATTCCTGCTTCAAATTCGTCATAGGCTCTACAGGTAGGACATGAATTAGCTAAATATAGGAGTAGGGGTGTGCGAATAGTCGATAATTTCGAATATTCGATCGAATAGCACGGTATTAGATATTCACTTTGAACCGAATTCTCGGTATTCGAAATTTCGAAGTATTTGTCTTGTGCGAATAGTGCTACTGGGACGCTTGCCCGCTTGCTTTATGTGGTTTCGGTTCTGAGTATTGCTGCATAGATGGCTTTTTTTTTATCGCGCTTTCAACGCTCGGGGGTCAGTCAATACGCAAATCACGATCAGGCCGGGGTGCGAACCCAGCGACAAACGAAAGAAAGGTGAGGGCGACGCGCTCTTGCGAAAGATCCTGTGTTCTGGCCGTCTTCGAACCTCTGCACTAAGGCTGCCATAAGCCGCGTCGCTGCCACCGTGTCGAGGCAGACGCAATAATGAAGGAAGAACACAGCCGACAGTCGTCTAAGCTTCAAAACAAGAAACCTCAGTTTATTGTCAGCGAACCCTTTATATACTCTGGCTGGCGGTGACGTTACCGATGAGCTCGGACGCCGCAAGTATTCGAACGCAGGCATCGCTTGGCCGCATTCTTCCCCCCCCCCCCCCCCCCCTTCCTCTTTTTTTTCCAATAGAGCTGCAGAAAAGATTATCTGATAGGACACATGCGAAGATAAACACGCAGCCCTACTGCGCTATCGCTTCACCCAATCAGGTGACGAATCATGCGTACCGAACATGGGCGACCGTTCTCGGCAGCATTGAAGCAAGCCATCATATTACCGGCGGAGGCGAGAAAAATTCAGCGGCAGCGCGGGGACTCGGTGTCGCCGAAGTGTATACTTACTTCAATGGGAAGGGCGCATTTAGCGTGTGATAACGCCAAGCTTATTGTGCACCCGTGGAGGATTACTGCTGTTAACGCTCGGCATCGGGGAGGCTGCAGACTTATACGTGACTGCCGAACTTTAGTAGAACGAAATGATCGCATCCATCTATGACTGGCGTCTTTTCTTGCTATTCTGACTGCTTGCGCATTGGTGGGAACGGAACGCCATCGTAATCAGGGCATTGAGCCGTCTTTGGTGGTGTGCCGCACTCTGTCGCCACAACTCGGGCACTCCGGTACGTTGGAGGCTCAGAGCATTCTTGGAAGCGCGATGCTAAGTGCTGCTCGGAGGTACTACCGGGGACAATTTTGCCAGGAGGCGCGAGCGCTGCGAATGACGTCTCGCTTGCGGCGCTGGAGTTTTGTACAGCCGCTTCCATTCTTGCTAGTCTGGGAATGCAACCGGAACGATGTTCCGATCCTTCAGCTTGATAAGCGAAGCAACGCTCCGGCAAACAGCAGCCGCGAGCTGTTAGTGAAATGCAAAAAAAAAAAAGCATCGTGCGACACGCCTTGTCAGAGTGACGGCATAGGCCGGGAAGAGCGCCAGTTTGCTGCACTAAACCCAAGAGAGACAGAGCAGAGCCGAAGTTTCCATAGGAGCACCCCTTGGATAGCGAAATAGACGCGCCAATCTCCGGCCGCAAGGTGATGGCGATGCATTTGAGCCATGGGCGGCGCGTCCTGAACGCTCTGTCCCCGACAGTACGGCCAACCTATCGGTGCTGTGGGAGCTTTGGATACGCGATGGTGCGATGCTGCCAGTGCTGCTAGTCCGGTCAGCCTATGTTCCATTTTAATATCTTTGGATGCAGCAGTCCCATCGGTGTAACCGAAAAGAAGGCGCAATCCAAGCCAAGAAGTGAGGATCCTAAACTATAGAAACGCAAGCAACGCAAGTGGCAAGTCGGTGCACCGAATGTGATTGCCTAGCTCAGTGTTGGACATTTGACCCATTCGACCACTGGTCACCGGTAGTGCAGAATGTCCTTTTTTTTCATTATATAGTTCTCAGTGCTCTTGCTGCAGTGTAGTGCAGGTACTCCTATGATTTCAGTTATTTTTTGTACTACTGGCACCGTTCTGTTATACTGTCATTTTTTGTATTTTATCTCTAATTTCTTATTAGAAAGCGGGCGGTATTTTTGTGTGTTACAACTTTTTATTACCAAACCGGTAAAAATTGTTCTTAACTCACTTTATGTGCTCTCTTAAAATTTTGAAGCATGGTTTTAAATAAAGCCTCAGTGCAGTATGTAATGGCATCGTGTGTTAGGAAAATAAATGGTTTTGGAAATGCCTACTGTCATTCAGCCTTTTTTTAGTGCCAGAAGTACTATTCGAACTATTCGCTTCGAAATTATTCGAAGAAAATTGCTATTCGCTTCGAAATTATTCAAAGAAAATTGCTATTCGCTTCGAATCAAAAAACCACTATTCGCACACCCCTATATAGGAGGAATAAAGAAGGAAAGAAACAATAGAGTAGTATTAGCAATAAGTAATGAATTAATAAAGCGGTGTAGTGCGGCCATGAATCAATCTCATCAGCCAAAAACAGGTCTGTATAAATGCATTTGCAGTGTTTCTGCATACGGATTTTGTTAGCTCTGGATGATACAAGTGTTTTTTGCAGCTGTGTGAGATTCATATCATCAAGATCCTACTATAGCTATACTCGAAAACATAGCAGTAGCCATTGTACAATATAGTAAATTGTAACTTCACAGTGCTCAGTCTGCGTATTCAACCATTACACACTAATTAGTGCTCACCCGGAATAGTAAACACACTACTAGCAGCTGTTATACAGTGAACGAACATGTTTTAAATCAAAAGAATGATTAAGGAAAGGCCCACGGGTTATTATGAAGTCGAAAAATGTAAGTGAATGCTATTATTTGCATCTTTTGTTATACTAATCTTTTTTTTTTTATGAATGCTGCGCAGCGTTATTCTGCAATAATATGCTGCTAAGTTTAGTTACTGAAATGCACACTCTGCGATTCCAGAAAGCATACTTTGTGTATGGACTTGTCCTTTGTTTTCAGTGGACACAGTACCAGCATTTATAATAAGCTTTCTCTACTGGGAATTGAGGTGTTACATCTGCTTGTAAATGCCTGAATCTTAAGCTTCTTTTCCATTCACAGATTCGTGCCCACGAAGGAGATGTCAATGCTGTTGCATTTGCAGACAAGACTTCGCAGATCTTGTTTAGTGGTGGAGATGATGGCTTTTGTAAGGTGGGTAGAAGGAATGAAAAAGCATGCTTAACAAGTGTAATAAAGCAGAGTTCAGAGTGAATGCCTGATACTGAAAATATTTCTGAGAATGCAGGTTGCCGTAGAGAGCATGTCTGTTGGAGAATTTGCTGATAAAGTCTTGGTTGTATTGTTATGCCTAAAGTTCCTCGAAAAAAAATGTCAGTGAACACTTTGTTGCAATCATGAAGTTGGAGCCACTTGATAAAATATTTTAGCATATGCAGTAAGCTTGTGTACATTTGTAATAAGGGAGTAATTACTCATTGGCATCCACCCGAGCGCAGCCATACGGCTACAAAGGAAAGCTATACAGCTTTCTCAGAAACTTCGTAGTTAAAGAAAAATTCGTCCTGGTCCGGGGTTCGAACCCAGGACCACCGCTACACCGGAGCAGTCGCTCTACCAATTGAGCTAACCAGGACGGCAAGCTTATGGTAGGACGAGAGCGAATTAATCAATAACTCGAAGTGGGAACTGTGTTGGTCAAATGTTTTAGGGGAATCCCCCAAGGTGGAGTAGATTTGTAATAAGGGAGTAATTACTCATTGGCATCCACCCGAGCGCAGCCATACGGCTACAAAGGAAAGCTATACAGCTTTCTCAGAAACTTCGTAGTTAAAGAAAAATTCGTCCTGGTCCGGGGTTCGAACCCAGGACCACCGCTACACCGGAGCAGTTGCTCTACCAATTGAGCTAACCAGGACGGCAACGAATTTTGAGCTAACCAGGACGAATTTTTCTTTAACTACGAAGTTTCTGAGAAAGCTGTATAGCTTTCCTTTGTAGCCGTATGGTTGTGTACATTTGTTTTATCCTGGTTTGGTGAACACAATCTCATGTACTCTGTAGCATGCACTTCATTATTATATGCTTCCCAATACCACTAGTTGATATTTCTGGTGGCTGTGTGGCTGCAAGTATTAAGAGCGGAAATTTAAAAAAAAAACATTTTTAGCTTGGAAGTGCGTTTTGCATTGCAAAAAATATTTCCCATAACCATCACTCCGTCCTGCATTATCTGTACAACATGTATTCCTTGTAGGTTTGGGACAGACGAACACTTAGTGAACAAGATCCGAAGCCTGTGGGCATTCTAGCAGGACATAGCAATGGCATTACCTTTGTGGACTCAAAGGTAAGTAGTCAAGTACCTTGAGTACTGGTACACTTATCTATACATTTTCTTTTTTTGTTATTTTCAGAATGATGCTAGATACCTCATCACGAACTCCAAAGATCAAACAATCAAGCTTTGGGATATGCGAGCTTTTTCATCAAAGGAAGGTATACAGGTATGTACTACTGGTGTTTTCTTTGGTCGTAATACATAATTCTATGTGCTGTATGTTAGACTGTTACTTTTTCATTTGAGTTCCATTGATTGCATTTTGACTGTCTCTTTCTCTGCTGTACACTTTGCTCAGGATGCCGTTTGAACCATTATTTCTATGCTTTTGCAGAAGAATTTGCTTTGGTCTTTATATTTTAGTCAACATGATGCACTTCCTTTGTACCACATACTGCTGTTGTTGTAAAGGCAGGAGCTTGAGTTTTCCTAGCTGCCTTTCTCCCTTGAAAAATTTTTGAGGCCCTGACTTGGTCATTTCATGCATTTCAGGCAACCAAGATGGCTGTAGGCTGCCAGAATTGGGACTACAGGTGGCAGCGTGTACCCAAAAAACGTGAGGGCATGTCTTTGAATTGTCTTGTAAAGCTTGGAATGCATATCTTCCAAAAATCGCAGTGCATATCTAATGATTGTCTGTACCTTCTTTTTTATTTGTATTTTAGAACATGCCTGAACAGGGATGGCTAAGAGTATGATAGCACCTTACAGGGCATCGCCTCTACCCCTCTTGCATGCAGTTGTTTACAAAATTCAGCCTTCCATGCCTTCATTTGTCAAGTGGCAGTTGCACTTGAGAAACCAGGCAAAAATCTCATCAAAACAAAGCATAGCCACAGAGTTAGGGGCAAGTACAGCCAAAGCTCGGTATATCGCACTTGGATACAACAAATTACTGGCAATATCAAACACTGTCAAAACCTCTTCTAAGAACGCATATGTTTTTTAATATATATACCAAACACGTTTGGACAAAATTTGGATAATATCGAACTCCCGACCAGCAAAGTGGTCCCCTTTCAGTGGCAGGCATCATCAGGCTTTGCTGCTCTCCACAAATGGCTGGCGGTGGTGTGATGAACGTTTGCACCTTTAATCGTCGTCATAATCATATCAGCTGGACTAAACCTACTGCGTGGCGAAGGCTTCTGCGCCATACCTCTCCAATTTAACCTTGTCCCGTGTCAGCTGTGGCCACCTTATCCCTGTAAACTTCCTTATCATCCGCCCACTTAACTTCCTGCCACCTCCTGCTACACTTTCCTTCTCTCAGAATGCACTCCATTACCCTCAGTGACCATCTGTTATCTTGCCTTCTCATTACATGCCCTGCTCATGCCCATTTCTTCTTGATTACGGCTAGAATATCATGGACTCCCATATTTCCCAGACTCCATTCTGCTCTCTTCCTGTCTATTAATGTTGCAACTGTCATTTTCCTTTCTATAGCTCACTGCGTTGTCTTCAATTTAAGTTAAACTCTTTCTGTTATCCTCCACATTTCTACCCCATAGATGAGTACCAGTAGAGTACAGCTGCCATGTACTTTTCTGTTGAGGGATACGGGTAAATTGCCATTCGTGATCTGAGAGTACCCGCCAAATGCGCCGCTTCATCCTATTCTTATTCTTCTATGCTACATCTAATCTCACAAGTTGTTTGCTGTGCTGGGAAGGCTGTGGCAATCTGAGCCAATCAGAATGGCGTGTTCCTCCATGCCCCTCACCACACAAATGGTGGCACAGTCACTGGGAAGGAAATACTAGCACCATTGTCCAGCTGCTGCATGCAGGGAACTCTGTCTTCTTGGTGGACACCATGTTTACTAATGGTAGCAGGCCTCCGCAGTGCAGACTTTCTCTGCTGTTTTAACCAGTGAATGAAAAGCACACTGTGATTTCAAAACATCATCCTGTACTACCTTTTCAATTACTGCAATAATTCTTCGAAAAATAGTAGTCACGACAGTGCTGGAATATTTGAGGGTCCATTTGTTGTCTTCCTTGGCCCTGATTGGACAAAAAAAGCTCTACCTTTCACAGTGCTAGAAACTACTTGTGAGATGGCGTATAATTATTTCACTTTCATGGTCCATACCTGTGGCCACTACCTGCCGTCAGATGTATTCTCTTGCCACCTCCAGCATGTCACTACCTATCGTAAACTGCTGTTTCCTTTTGAGACGTTGAACATTACTTTAGTTGTCTGCATATTAATTTTTAGACCCACCATTTTTCTTTGCCTGTCTAGGTCATTGTTCATGCTGTGCAATTGTCTCCTGAGTTTCTTAAAGTAGTATAGCAATGTTATCAGTGAATCGCAGATTACTTGGGTATTCTTCATTTTTGAAAGAAAAGGTATGTTTCGTTGTTGAGTCTTTGAATTGAAACTTCTTACCTTGTCAGACCAAAACTATTCTTATTTTTTCCAAAAAACAATTCTTGTGTTTCTAAAAATGAGGGCACGTGGATATAGCTGCATTTGTTGTAATGTAATCTTAAGTCAACCACCCATATTATTGAGTGACTATGGTGCTTTCAAATATTAAGGTTTTACATTTTCCCATCATTGCAACTTTTGTCACGAAGGGCTGATTACTAGTGCTATGAAGGTGAAACACACTGTACTATGATGTCACATGCCATGTACTAGTCATGAGAATCTGCTCAGCCTCACTTAATTCACGAAATCAGCATCTCTGTGTTCCTGAGCCACATGCTATGCGCTTTTCTGGGTGTGGATTAAATTAGTTACCGCCTTGATGCAGGGATACTTGTGTTATTTGAGGGGGTGTTTAAATTAAATACACAGGCGTTTAGATTCTGGATTTGGCATATAAATTCAAGTGGCTAGCAGCCGGACTATTTTGCAGGGTGTGGGGGTATAAATTGAGGAGGAAAACCTAGTGCGTGTTAGGTACAACCTTCAGCATTACCCTATTTCACATGCACAAAGCATATGGCTGAGGTGTTGTTCTTGGTGTGATGTTATTTAGGGCTTAAAAATGGCACTTCACCTTTTCTCTTTTGTAGCGTAAAGCTACACTATGCGGGTCAGAGCAGAGTTTCGCGTGAGTGTGCGCCGCCCGTTATGTGCATGCGCGAGAGGCGCGTGACGTCACAAGAGGCACAGGTGTGTCGCCTCCTCGCCACTGCCGGCGTGCGCTTCCGACAGTTGCGCCGTGCACTACTGCACAAGCGCGAGGAGGGTGCGCCGTGTGTATATGATGCGCGCTGTGGAGAAAAGACGGTTGCGCTCAACATGGAAGCTAAGGAGAGTTGAGCCGCTGCCAAATGGCGCAGAAGACTGGACAATTTAAATTTTAATTTAAATTAAAGGTTGTCGCCTGGCAGTTGACCTTCGAGCAGCGGAAGAGCGGTCGACCATGGCGAAACACGTGGCCGAAACGCCAGAGCGCTTTACGCTACGTATATCCAGGCATAGCAGAGCTAAGCCACTGCCAAGTTTTTTTCTTTTTCTTTTCAGTTCTTGATGTCTGTGAGAAGCTTCCAGGTGACACATCTCTGATGACCTACCAAGGCCATACGGTCTTGCAGACACTGATCCGATGTCACTTTTCACCTGTTGCCACAACGGGGCAGCAGTTCATCTACACCGGCTGTGCTTCTGGCCGAGTGGTTGGTGAGTAAAACTACAGCTGACACATTTTAATGCTGTTTTGAAGTGCCATATGGGACCCCTGGCAAATAGCACTAAGTAATAAAATTTTTTTAAAATCAAAACAGTGCAACAAGGTTTCTCCTGTTTCGGTACTCGAGAAGTGATAGCTGCACTGACATGAAGATAAATCAGGATGGGAATTCTTCCCTCTCGACAAAGGAAATTACAACTTAAAACTCCTGTATGAAGTACCGTACTTACTCGCATAATGATCGCACTTTTTTTCCCCAAAAAATGACGCAGATTTAGGGGTGTGATCATTACGCGGGGTAAATTTTTTACAAAAAGTTTTTGAGCACCGAAAACGCAAACAAGTTGCAGGCAGACAACCCTTATTACACGGGCATGCTACCCACGGCTACGCCGCTAAACGCGGTTATTGCGAACCGAGCTCGACGACCTCGGCTTACGTCGTTAACTGAAGAGGTAGAGTGCGAAAAGCGCACAAGCTGGCCCGTTTCAAGAATCTACTTTCTTCATACTAAATCACGTTCCAAGAGCAACGCATCAAAATAGGCAGTGTGTATAGTGCTGCGCGGCGGCGCTTTTATGCAGCCTTCGATCTCGTCTGATGGCGCAGCAACAGCGTACAACAGCAACGTCCCGCGGCGCTCAAGCTACGCATTTTACCGCCGTTACGCCGAAAATTGTCCGGTCCCTGCCGCATCGTTGATGTACTTAGGTGACACGTTTGCAACGCTCGGAGCACCGGATTCTGCGCGCTTACCGCAATGGTGCCACCCGCGAGCACGGTGGGCGACAGCGCTCTGTACTCTCTAGTCGTCGCTAGGTCTAACTTGTTTCGTATCGAAGCCACAGTGGACGGAGCTTTTGAATTGACCAATGCTATAATGAATGGTCTACTTATGGCACTGCCTTACTGACAACCTAATTGTTTCATATTGAAAGAAATATATACGATCGATTTCGGCGACGCCTTAGCAGCGGAGCTAGCGTGCAAGCAGATCGGGTCAGTCGCGCGGCTGCGAACGTAAAACTAGCTTGTATCGCAATTATTACTTTTACCAGCAACTCAGCACAGGTCAACGATCCTCAAGGAGGATTCATTTTTGACATTCCCTTATCCTAGGGCTTATTATTTACGAGAACAAGAAAGTTAAGCCGGATCACTGCGTCACTTCGTTCGTTGCACCGCTACCCAGAATGTTGGCGAGCCTTGTGACAACGGTGAACCGTGATTCGAGATAACCGCGGTTAAGTTTGGTATCCGTGGTTAAGCATAAGCGCATTTAGACTGCCCGTGTGACCACAGGTCAACCAACAGGCGGCTGCCACTGTAATGCTGACAGAGCTAGATGGTCATTTGCACGTGCCATCTGTCAGATAGATGGCAAGCATACGATCATCGTCGGCTAGACTCGACATCGTCGACAAATTGTAGCGGCTAGTTAGGGGTCCGATCATTACACGGGGAATAAAAAAAATAAAATTTGGGGGTGCGATCATTATGCGAGTAAATACAGTATATCACAACAAAACGTGCATTTGAAAGGAAATATACTTACACAGGCCATATCATGTCTCTGCTCATAGTGATCATTGTTTCAAGATTTTGGAATGCCATGCCGGAGCTAAAATGTATGCCAATCCCTTTTTTGTTCATTCCATCAGTGAATGGAATTGGCCTTCAGGTCAGCCTGTGTGCTATATAAATGATATTGTTTTTGTTTTGTTTTTTTAATCTGTAATCTTTCTGCTGTAGCACCCTCGGGCTAAGCAGGGTAATCATTGAATAAAGAATAACAAATAAGAGCGGTGCTACCATAAAATTGTGTATTAGGGAGATGGCATTGCATCTCAGATACAACAAACATCTGTGGCTACAGAGCTGTTACAGCGAATGAGGAGGTGCTGTAAACTCCACCCCGGAGAAAAAAAAACACCGCTTCTTGCAGGAGCGGGGAGCGACGAGCGTCCAGCCTCCTGATCATCCCCTTCCTAAGCAAATAACGCGGTGACCCAAAAATGCAAAAACAATAAAAATAAGAAAAATAGGCCTTATTGAATGCTCTGAAAGCTTTTTTCAAATGTGGCCTTCAAAAACTAATTTTTATTTGACGAGTGTGCCGCGTGGCTTAAGTTTAGAGGGCGCATGGAGTTGACAGGCGACCTGTTCGCCGAACGCCTTGTTGAGTCAGACCATGACGTGGCAAAAGAAAAAAAAATATAAAGATCCCTCTCATGATCGACAACTGTGCGGCGCACCATGTGCTGCCTGCCCTTACTGCGATGGCCACGCTCTTCTGCCACCGAATGCAATGAGCATGACCAGTCACTTGAGACAGGCATGTCTCACATGCTGAAAGTTTCCTTTCAGTGGCGTGTCACCGGCGCATTCTTATACTAGCAATAGACCGACCAAGTGCCATGATGTTCCTTATTGAATTTCTCTGCTCCCCACTGTGGAATGTATATACTTCTTTTAAAGTGTATATAGTTTGCCTGGAAGCTTTGCTGCCAATTTTACTGTGTAAAGATGCACGAGGTTTCTTTTTTTGAAATTTTTACTTTGAAGGAATGTGCTGGTGGGCTGGTTTATGTAACGGCAACAAAATGTCTGTACTTCAGTAGATTGCATGCTAACACAATGGAAAATAAAGATGATGCCAGTGAAGTGTGATGGGAGGAGAGTCATTGTGATACTAGCCTTTGAGAAGAAATCTCTGCCATTACTGGAACATATCTTTTTTGTTGGTGTGTGCCTGTGTTCACACATGCAGAAAGCTGAATTCAAATTTATGTTTATTACTCTTTTTGCTCCTTTTCAGTCTACGACCTTCTGACTGGAAAAGTAGCCACTGCTTTGACTGGCCACAGGTCTTGTGTGAGAGATGTTTCATGGCATCCTTATCTGCCTATGCTGGTTAGCTCATCGGTAAGTGCTTTGTATATGTGTGCACATGTGTGTGTGTGACTGGGAGGTTCAGTCTCAGAGCAATAGTTTAGAACATTGTTGCTTCCGTGACTTGACATTTTGCAACTCCATCTGCCACTCTGCCATCTAACCCGTCACATAGCAGTTTTTTTTTGTACTCGCACCACCGACCATGCTCTACAACTACTAATGCTGCATTCCTCGTGGTCTGCCAGCATAGTGCCACGTTCTGTGTGCAGTAACCTCTGCTGCATTTACAGAGTAGAGCCTCTTTTTCATGTTGTCAGTCTCTTCCTCACTCGTGGAAAGCGTCTAACCGGTCTCAGTGGTCAGGCCTGTGATGTAGCAGAGGATGCTAAGAGTCACTGAATCCAGGCCATCGTTCGAAACTGGCCTTGGCAACTTTTATTCCAAGAGAAAGAAAGCGTGGCATGGAGCAATGGGAAGCCAGGTAGAGAAATGAGATTTCTTAAGAAGTTTGCTAGTATAGGGTGACCATGACTGGTACAGGACTGGGATAAACAGAGCGCGTTAGGAGCATTAGGACTACTTGCAGTGGAGGTAGTTTGCCTGATGATGATGATGGTGATGACTGATTGCACAGTGCACTGGTGGTAATTAAGGTGCGAGTAGAGCTTCCAGCAGTGTTCTCAAGCTGTACCCAACTATAGAGCTTTATGTCCATGCTATCACTATTACCGTATTTACTTGCATAATGAACCCACCCTCATCTTTTGTAGTTGAGGGTTTACTTTTTTTTTAAGTGTTAGCTTTCTTAGTGCTTTCCTCATTTCACACTAGGATGCTGTGTGCTGATAACATCACGACATACGCGTTTGTCTTTTGACGAGAGCTCATGGGGGGGTGCCGTGTGTGGCGAACTTGGCAGAGCACCAGGATAGTATGTACATTTGACGGAGGTTCTGGCAGGTTGCTCGCCATGCTGCTTCACGCCCAACTGTGCCTGTGTATGCTTAGAAAGCCAGCGATGCGCTCGAGCATCAGAAAGGAGCATAGCAGTTTACACCAGAATGCTACAAGACATCCGTCACATTGAAATGCTGTGGAGGAAGCAGGGCTTTCAGACTCCCAAGCAATTTGGCAAGCTTGAGTTCAGGAGTTAGAATGCTTAACACCTCTCACACCACAGCTAGCTCTTAAACATTTGCGTTACATACTCGTAACCATCCTGTGAGTTTAACCTCACGTAAAAAGCAGGCACCTGACCATTAGGGCTGGTGTTCAGTATGTTCACTTATCTCGCCGTGGTTAGCCGGCATTTTCGACTACTACCACAAAATCATCGGATCACGCCATGATACAGCAAAGCAAGTTTGATGCCAGTGATGCTGAACACTTGTGACATGAACGTGGCTGACTATGTGCTTTCATTGAAGGTGAATGGACGGCCAAGCAGGCGGGTGAACGTATATGAAATTTCGGCTGTCGCAAAAAAAATCTGACAAAACTTTTTTTTCCCACATAATAAACCCTCCTCCCAAATTGATGTCAACTTTCCTGGAAAAAAAGTGGGTTCATTATGTGAGTAAATGCGGTATACAGGGACTAGGCCGTGCTAAAGGAAACTGCTTCTTTGCATGTTTGTTGTAGCATTGGTCACCTTGCTGAAAGCATTGATTTGGAACATTTGTGGTAACTCCTGAGGACCTTCTTCGAGCTAATTATTTTGGTGCCAGAAAGCACATGCTGCAGCCTTGCTTAGGAACGAGGATTGCGAGCAAGCTTGACTTCAAATAAAGCATACACAGCTCCAAAAGGAAAGAAATGTGAAAATTCACATTTGAGTGGACTGAAGAAAGTGGAGTTTCTGAATTTTTTCTTTGACTTTTTTTTCAGTCAAATTGCTCATTTGATAACTAGTTAGTTATTTGGCTTCTCACTGCTTTCTCACCACATGGTTTAGCTTAGCATTTGCTTATGTTAACCACTGCTTTCATGAAGTGTCATGTGGCAAGCATCACTGTTAAGCTGGTTTACCTGTTCTTTCAACCAGTATTGTACACTTCCATTCACATAATCTCCTTGCACCACGTTCAAAATGATGTACTGATAACCAGTCTAATGAGGAGGAGAAGGCACTCTTTAATAACCACCAGAGAGGCTAGCCTGCTAATCTATCTTGCAGGCTACTCCAGATGAGAGTAATAATGAGGAGCTAAAGTGCACTCACATAAAACTTGTGCACACACATGCTCACGCATGATTATCACAGGATACATATAAGACCCGTGTAGTTAAAAAATTTCAACAGGCCATTCATAACACACTGCCGAAGCTGCATCATGCCAAGCTTCAAGTTCATTCACCAGGCTGAGGGTGCAGTCCTGTCAGGGACGTGATGCAGTTTGAGTAGCTTCCTCGCACTTCTCTAGTGCACAGCACATCATTTATGGAAGTAGGCTAAGAGGATGTTAAGTAAAGCTTTGATGTGTTTTTTTTTTTTTTGCTTGAATAGGTAATGCTGCCTAGATGAGCCCATCCTACTACATTCAAAGTGAAGAGCTTGAGAGCAGTGTTGTGCAGTCTAGACATTGACAGTGCTTTAGCTGAAGATCTGATCAGCTGATTCTCAAGCACATAGCAGCTGAAAACTGATATGCACCTGCAGGTTTTTTCACAGATTGCAGAAAGCTCAAAATGTACAGATGCAAGTAGCATAAAAGCACGCACACAAATTCATGCTGATGTAGTCCAGTTACACGCTTGCGGCTGTTATAAAAACTGGAGACATGCTCCATCGTGTGTGCATATTGCCCCCTTTTTTTTTCCTTCATCAGAAAGCTAGATAGCTGTACAGGCCAAAGTGCTGATCTGGCATGTGTCATGATTTTTGAAAATTAAAGGCACTGCTCTTGAAATTGTTTCTGTGCTGGTTGTGAGTGCAACTGCGTGTGCTTCCAATTCTATGAAGCAGCCACAGGTGCGCAGTCAGCCCGCATCAGCACACTCTGATTTGTTCCCTTTCATATTGCTTGCACTGGTGCTAAAGTACTGAGGAGTACTTGATAGTCAGGTCTGCATAGCTTGAGCAGGGCCTGCCACTTGCCACATACACTAGCAAAAGGAGGAAAGTAGTGCACTGGTCTCTTGTTTTTCCTTCTTGCCCAGTGAAATGATCAAGATCTTTTTATCTTATTTGCAGTTAATGCCGCCACTCCACTGAAGGCTTTTGTCTGGTCATAAGCATAGCTTTTATTAGGCTTTCACCTTGCTGTGGTCATATTTTTTAGGATTGCTACAGACCTGGCTAGTGGTTCACTGAGCCCTGTTAGCACTCTGGTATCTTAGTGTAAATCTGGGATATTCTGTTATAAATAGTGGACACCTTATTAGGTAAAGTTATTCCTTCTTTTTTTTTTTTTTTGGTTCTTGTAGCTTTCCAGGCTGGTGTTTTAAGATGCTTATCGTTTTCCAAGGAAGATTTCAAAATTCAGCCTGCATGTAGTGTATCAAAATGAATAATGGCTTTTCATAATGGGGTTTTCATTTCAGCTTTCGAGGTGCAACATAATGTACCTTTAAATTGTTTTATCACTCTGCGACTATCTATAGAAATGTTGGTAGTTTTTTTATTATTGTTGCTTCTTTTGTCTCCAGAGTTCTGCATGGGCTGGACATTAATTCAGCCGAGTGTCGTGATGTGTTCGTCTTGTATGATAATGCATTAATCAAGGTGATTTTGGTTTCAGTGGGATGGTTCCATTACCAAATGGGTCTACAGCAGTGAGCCAGAGAGCAAGCTAGGAGCAAAGGAGAGGCTCCTGGTAGAAGATACCGAGTAATGAGGTTCCTGTTCCAGCCCACACATTGGAGAGCTTTGTACTGAAGGAGCCAACATATGCCTTACCGAAATGCACTGATGTCAGGATTTTTTTTTTTTTTTTACTGGGACCTGATGTTTTGTATATTTGCTTGCTGTTTTCTGCAAGATGCGGATGTGAACTGGGGTGTGTGTGGCACAGTGCAGATGTTTAGCCATATTAATGGACATCATCATAAAGCAAGGTCATGGGATGGCAAGGCTTGCAAAGTTTTTGACATGTCATGGTACCACAGCTTTTCATTTTCCATTAGAGCAGCTATCTAAATTTCTGTTAACAACACTGTGTCAAGAGGGCCTTAATTTCTGACCGGTGTGTGACTTCCTGCTTGGCCCTGCTGGGGGCTGTATCTTCAAACTTGCTTATGTCAACTGCACTGGCCTGTTGTCATACCTTGGAAGACAAAAAGGTTTCAACCACTAATTGATGATGGGAGGAACAACTGCTGACATGGTGGCCTCCACTTTCTTCTTACTAGGCCTTAGGAGTATGACAACTGTTTGAGGGATTCTTCTTGATGTAAAATTAAATGTGGTATGTGTTGTTAAATTTTGCCAAATATTTTGGATACTGCAAATATTTCCGGGGTAGTAGGTGCATTTTAAATTGTTTTGGATATGTTGGTTCTTTCACTCTGGCAAAATTTTCATTACATTTGTTCAGTTCCAAAACATCTTGCACAACATTAGATTACCTTTGTACAAGTTTTCACTGTGATGTTGTCATTTTTTGTTTAAAATTTTTGCTTGACAGCATAGTTTGCATAGTGTGCTGCTTAACAGCCATTTTTAAACCACTGGTTTTCATTAGGAAACTATGCTTTTCCTTATAAAAAAACATTATCTTCCATTTCATGTGGCTGGCTGCTGCTAGGCTTCCTGTTTTCTATATTTTTTTTCACATAGCATTGGGTATTTCCTTCTAGAGGGAACTACTGATTGAAAGCCAAGGTTAGGTGCTGCAGTTGTATGCATAAAATTATTAGATTGTATTAAGCCAGCAGTGTAATCAGCAACTAGAATTGCTTTCATAATTGTCTCCATGAACAAAGTTGCAAATGCATTATTGTAGTGTTTCACTGTGTTGTCTTTTTTTGACATGCCTTTTGGCTATCCAATAACTTTTGAGCACCTTTGGTGCAGAGCAGTAGCCTGACTGGTGGCTTTGCCCATTAGGAAGGGTCAAGTAAAATCTGTGTAGACCCCTTTTTCATGAATTCAAATGTTATTGGCCATTCATGGTTTCTGTATTTTTTGTGCTTTAGTGATTTTGCTTGTTGTTATCTCTCATCAGTGCAATTCATCCAAGCCATTGGCATCTCTAGTGTGTTTTGGATGTAAAATGTGTTTGTGTAATTCGACGCCACCGGCGCTCTCTGGTCTGTTTTGGATTTAAAGTGTGTTGTGTGCGCAATTTTTTTGTTAGCTTATGTCTTGTGTGGAAAATAAAAGTTGCATGCCCCGCATTCAGCGTGTTTGCATTGTGTGGCTTGTAATAAGGGAGTAATTACTCAATGACATCCACCCGAGCACAGCCATACGGCTACAAAGGAAAGCTAAACAGCCTTCTCAGAAACTTCGAAGTTCAAGAAAAATTCGTCCTGGTCCGGGCTTCGAACCCGGGACCACCGCTTCACCGGAGCAGTCGCTCTAGACATTTGACCAAAATTGGGTGGCTTAAAACAAAAGTTTGCATCTTCCATGTTTGCTGGACAAAATTGCTGCTTTCATGCGCACGCGCACGCACGCACGCACGCATGCACGTCAGAGTGTTGCACAGAGAAAGCTTGCCGTAAATGGTGTGGTACGGTGTTTCTTTAACATGTACTGAAGAGTGCATGGGAGTATGGCAACACAATTTCCACATCAGAACAGCTATAAATTGTACCACCGAAATGCTGCATCCACCTGTTCTGCAGTACTGTGTCGCTGATTAGCTACTGGTCATCAGGTGGCTGCATAGCATTCAAAAGTGTGATGGCCTGAGCAGCAATTGAATTGTGGATTATGGAAGAGAGGAATTTTCCTCTATGGTATATCCACTTTCGTTGTCACTGTGTGAATGGGGCATGAAATTATTTTTCACTAATAGCAGTTTCTATTCAGATTTACATCATCATAATGCAAAAAGTGAGCTTTGTGATTTGTGCACTCCAGTTCGTACAAGGCGCTACAACCGCCGCTACAACATCCTAAACTATTTCATTAAAATATTTTCACCACCACCACTACTGTTGAATCTGATCTCCATGATCAAATTGCTATCACCCCGTCTCGCCTCTTTCTCTATCGCTATCGATCGGACCCTTCCTGTCCCAACTGCCCCTGTATCTATGCGGACCTTGCCCATTGCCTCTTCTATTGCCCGGCTGCTCAGCAGTCGGGTTCCTATCCCCCACCTTCTTTATCCATCACCACCTGGCTCGACTGGCTTGGCGCTGAAGGGGAGGAAAAACAGCGACTTCTGGTCGCCCAGGCGGTCGACATGCTCGGCCTGTAAATTTTGGCCGAATAAAGGTCTTATACTACTCTGGCTTATGGATGTGTAGTGCAGCACACGAATGTGACACTGGCACAGGATACCTGCAAGTACATGCGTGCTAGCGCACTTTAAACACAAATTAGCCTATATCGGAGTAAAAAGGGAATAAGCTTTTGCCAAAAAAACTGTGCGAAGACAACGGGACACGAAGAGGCACAAAGATGCACATACAAAGCGCAGAACTTCCAAGTGACTTTATTTAGCGAAAACTGGGCACTTATATATGTTACCAACATGACGATCAAGGTATACACAGGTATGCACAGGGCAAATACAGTATCAACAGTGACAGGAGAGTGATTAGGGCTGATTGAAAGCCAGTATGTGCCCACCTAAGAACTCTTTGTCTTGATAGAGATAAGGAAGGGGAGCTCGCCCTTTTTGGAGATGAAGTAAGTCTTGATAACTTCTCTTTCAGTTTTTGTTTCTCCCTTAGCAAGGAATTGTTTTTTCCAGGTAAGGAAAACAGGTTTTGGTTTGGTTTATTGTGGTTTAATGTCCCGAAGCAACTCTGGGTATGAGGGACGCCGTAGTGAAGGGCTCCGGAAATTTCGACCACCTGGGGTTCTTTAATGTGCACTGACATCGCACAGTACACGGGCCTCTAGAATTTCGCCTTCATCGAAATTCAGCCGCCGTGGCCGGGATCGAACCCGCGTCTTTCGGGTCAGCAGCCGAGTGCCGTAGGTAAGGAAAACAATTTCTGCTGTCACAGCTCTTACAGTGCAGGGGTAGGGAGGTGCATAGAGATCGCCTGTGCTCCAGAGCGCGCTCATTAAAACAATGGCCAGTTTGTACGTAGGACTGTCCGCACGAGAGGCATTTCGTAGGTAACTCCAGAAACACATTTTGTTAACTTCCTCTCGTGGTTCTTCTTGCAAGTTGTGGGTTCCTTTTTTCCTCACTCCGTAATGGACATACTTTTTTCAGTTCGTAGGGCACTGAAAAAAAAGATGCGAATCCCATACCTTTCCGCAACCTCCTTCATATGTTGTGAGAAAGACGAAAATGCAGCATGACAAATGGTGGCTTGGATTCTGAGCGTGGTTCTTTAACTGACGTTTTTAGCCTTTGAAGCTGGCTTGCTGGCTTTCACAAGTGCTGTGAAACCAAGGGACACGGGATTTTTTTTTTAATTTTATTTATTTTGTGGTGTTGATCAATTTAGAATATTACTGAATATGTTATCGCTTAAAGCTAATTGACTTGAAAAGCAGAAAGAACAACCACACGCTGCCGGTGAGATCCGAACCCACGACCTCCGAATTACGCGTCCAGTGCTCTACCTCTGAGCTACGGCGCGACGGCTGTCAAATCTGCTTTCGGGGGTATTTATGTTGACAAATAACCTAACCTTGAGAGTGTTCATCAGCGCCACCCACGTTTGTAAGCGGCGGACGTAGCACGTCCTGTGTTACCGCCGGTGTGACGTGGAACGTCATCGAACGGCGAGGGTGGAAGCTGTGTGAGACCCCTCTTACGCTTCCTATGGCGTCAAGGCTGCCAGAACCGAGGCCCTCGCTAAGCAATTAAGCAAACAAGAGGAGGGGAAATGAGGGGCTCATTATAAATATGAGAAAAGCCAACAGCCTCAGAAACCAAGGGACACAGGGGATTTTAAGGCGGAAGCCTTTAATGCCTCATCGTTGGAAGCAGGAGTTGTCGACAGAAACGTCACGCTTTTCAATTGGTCGAAATGGTCGTGACGTCATAGTGCGCGAATTTCAAACGGGGCCAATTGTACTTAATTTGGCTAGTAACCATGCAACCAATTAAATGGGTCGTATAGTGATGCTCCAACTAAGTGGGACTAAGTTTAGTTCATTGCTTAATTAACGAATTAGCCTAATTAAGCTTTCTAGTCAGACCAGATAAATAAATAAAACCGAGAAGGAATTTGGTCGAGTACGGGAATCGAACCAGGGTCTCCGGAGTGCGAGACGAGCACGGTAACCACTCCGCCATGCCAACTCGATGGTTTGGAATGAACAAAGGTGCGTCTAGTTAATGCGATGTCTTCGTTCACTCCCATCTTCCTCCCTTCCCTTAAGGCGAGGTTCAGGTGTCCACCGAGATATGCGAGACAGATACATTTCCTTTCCTCAAAAACTAATTTACCGACAAGCAAGATGTAGAGGCTCCATGGGCGTCCGGAGGGGGGGGCAAGGGGGGGCGGCTGCACCCCCCTGGAAAATCACTCACTCGAACCGTGAGTGATGGCCGCACGCCAGGGGCGGTGGTGCGCTCAGCCAAAAGGGTAAAAGCAGCCCCGCTTCCACGCTTTGGGTCACATCTGCGAAATGCCGCGTCCGGGAGCGCGTCGTTCCACCGTTTTCAAACCACGCCATCGTTAGCTCTACTGAAGGGCGACCTGCTGCAGAAATACAGCGGCACCGGCGAGCATGTGTTTCGAGCCGTCTTGAGATGGGTGTCTAGAGAGATAGCGACACGGAGGCAGACAGTGCACGGGGCATCTTGTTTTCGCCTATCGTTACGCCGGTCACCGATGAATTCTTCAGGAGGGAAGGACAAATCAGCCGTGTCCACCCCCGCTTTGTCGGGCTGCTCAGGGGCAAGCGGGCGATGAGTTGGCGCCGCCGCCGCTCGCTCTCTCCTCCGATCCACGGGAGAGTGCAGTTCGGTAGAAGCGCCGCTTTCAGAATCTCCGGCAAAGGGGATTAGCTGCTTTTGTTCACGGCGACGCAGTCTCCAGAGGCGCCCCCACACCAGCGTTCTTTGCGTCTTCTGCGAAAACCAGCGCCTTTGGTCAACGCAGCCCGATGGCGCCTGCCTGGCTCGCCTGTCACCTCTGGCTGGGCCTCAAATCACAACAGCGCCCATGTACTGTGCGTGTCAGTGCATGGTAAAGAGACCCAGGTGGTCGACATTATCCGGAACTCTGTACTACTCCGTCCCTCATAGCCTGAGTCGTTTTGGGGCTCTGAACCCCATAAAAACACAAAAACAATTTTTCCGACCGGAGTGGCGAGTGTCCCTTCCCCTCGGAAGTTGCGCGGCGTTCCTTTCACCCCCAAAGTGCGCATTCGGGGATACTGCGGCAAGTGCGCGCCTCTGTGTTTGTGCTTCGGTGTTTTTAGTGCCCGGTTGTCAGCGAAGCTGAGAACAACCAAGACAGCGGACGAGAAAACGACGAGCGGCGAGCAGTGTGTGTGCGGTTGTTCGACTGTGCGGATGCGCGAGCAAGATGGAGCGAGGTGTATGAAGCTGCGAGCGTGCATTTATCATGTAAATAAGTTTTCGTTGTATATATAGTCATCTTTTGTTTTCAACGTACGCGTTCAACAGTTTTTCCAATCAATGTGTATGATGAGTGTGCACCGAGAGCGTGTAATGAAGCACAGAAGTGAATTCATCACACGTGTAATTACGCAATTCGCCCAGAAAAATCCGAGGCGCCTACAGTTGCTGTTCAAGGAAGACTGACTGAGTGACTGTAGTTGCGTGTTTGTGAACATGTTGTGCTGTGTGCTGGTCATCAATCCGGGTGAGTCGAGAACCCGTATGCAGCAAGACTGAGCACTCTTCTCCACGAAGTGATACTATCTTTTTGCATTTTTTATTAATTTTAATTGTTTCTTCGTTGATAAACTCCAATGTACCTCTCCTAGCCGCGCTTTAATTTGCTGTTTGTAATTTCTCTTTCATGTGTGCATTTTGCTTAATTTTTATTTATATATAAATAAATAAATTTACTCCGCAAATAGTACCTGTTTGCTACGAACATACCCCCCCCCCCCCCCTCCGGCGCCAACAACCAACGGGCCCCCCCCCTGCAAAAAATTCTGCGGACGCCCTTGTGTAGAGCCGAACGGGCGATGACGATCTGTGGACTCCCTGGCAGCGTTGCAAGACGCTATCGCGTTCCACACTTAGAGGCGAAGCTTAACATCATAACCACACATCAGTGACACTAGCAGCAACACTGCGCTTAAGGCTTTCGCAGGAAAAATCGGCGCTAGGCATATATAGGACACGAAAACAGGACATCAAAAAAGAGCGATTATTTGATAATTCGCGGGGCAGTTCACTGCTTTTTGAGGCTAGGACAGGGACTCTGAGAACAAAAACGTATAGGTCCAAATTTGAAGAAGTGGATATTTTGTGCTCTGCTTGTAAAACGGAAACGGAGACCATATAACACTTGGTTCTGAGGTGCGCAGAACTCCGCCCAGCCCTCCCAGAGGGGGCAGCAACGACCATAGAGATAGCGCTGGGATTTACTGGGGAGGACGGGCGAGTGGATTGGAAAAGCGTGACATTGACGAAGGGTAGGTTGGCGGATTGGTGACGGAAATCAAGGGAGGCGTGAATTTCGAGGGGAAAAGGTTAGACAGATTAGATATTGTAAGAGCGAAAGGGAAAGAAAGGGAAAAGAAAATTATATTAACAATGGGGGAAGTATAGGTTAGGTGGCGAAAGCTACCGCCCGGTAGCTTTCGCCACCTACCCCATCTCTCGCTCTGGTACGACGTCAGTAGTCACATGACCGACCACCGACCGTGAAGGGTAGGCTGCGATACCGCGAAGAGGCGACACCTGGCGTAGTATTGCTTTCGCAATAAAAATGAACGCGTTCTGGGCAGCCACCGGAAGTGCGCGGAGCTGCCAGAGAAAATCGAGCGCCTGGCGCCGCGTTTTGGCAGCCCGCGGGCAGCCAGAGGCGGATAATCGAAGAGGCCCACTGTAACTGCGGTTAACCGGCCATGTGCATGGTGGTCACGAAAGAGCAATGACACGCACAAGCTGCCGCGCCGATCGCCTCGATTTACGAGCCGGTCGGCGGAATAGTGCAGTTAACATTTATAAAATATTAAAAGCATCCGCAAGGGGCTTTCCTGCTAGCTCGGCGTCATTTATTCTTTTTTCTTTTTTCCCCGGCTTTTCAGGTGCTATTTTTTGGTTTAACTCCGCCTTCACACCTGTGCGCACAGCGGCGGCCGAGTAAATGCACATTTTGGAAGGCGCGCCGGAGCGCTCTCGCCTGTCACCGCAGGTGATGGATCATTCTTATTATTTTCTAGTAACGACTATATCGCCCTTCCGCATTGCCCTGTTCTGTCAGCGTGCAGTTTCTAGACACCACACACATGCCTGTATGCGCATGCGTCATAAGTGAGGGAAGCTCACCGCGCAAGCGATACGCTTCCCCGCCTTTCGGCAGCCACTGGGGTGGTAGTGAAAAATTTTGATTTCATTAAAAGGAAGGGTGACTGGGGGGCGGGTCCTCAGACCAGGACTCCGCGATAGCTTCTGCTATCTTGCGATCAGCCGTTGCTGATCGCGCAGGCTATAGAGCTGGACAGAGCAGCTTCCCACGAGAAAGGAGTGGGCTGAGGAATACGCGAATACCTTGGGCGGGGAGGGTCTGGTGAGCGGAAGAAGTGCCGGAGATTCGGGAAGGAGTTCGTCTAAAGTGGCGCCACGCCACGCCGTGGCGTCCGCTCTGGGAGGGATGAGTTTGGTGGTGGATGTTTCTTCGCCGGAGTCTGTATAAACATATAGTATTCAAGGATGTGCTAGTGTGCATGCGAGTGGCTCTGCAGGTAATGCGTCGTCGTTGAGGCGTGACCGCCCGTCGCACCCGGCCTGTAGTTTCTCGGGCGATCGCGTGCGCGCTCGTTGCCAGGAGGGGACGTATGGCCCACATGGAGCCCAAACGACACATAATACATGGGAGCAAGGGCGTCCGCAGAATTTTTTGCAGGGGGGGGCCCCGTTGGTGCCCGGGGGGGGGGGGGGGGGGGGGGGGGTATGTTCGTAGCAAAAAGGCGCTATTTGCGGAGTAAATTTATTTATTTATATATAAATAAAAATTAAACAAAATGCACACATGAAAGAAAAATTACAAACAGCAAATTAAAGCGCGGCTAGGAGAGGTACATTGGAGTTTATCAACGAAGAAACAACTAAAATTAATAAAAAATGCAAAAAGATGCTATATCACTTCGTGGAGAAGAGTGCTCAGTCTTCCTGCATACGGGTTCTCGACTCACCCGGATTGATGACCAGCACACAGCACAATATGTTCGCAAACACGCAACTACAGTCACTCAGTCAGTCTTCCTTGAACAGCAACTGTAGGCACCTCGGATTTTTCTGGGCGAATTGCGTAATTACACGTGTGATAAATTCACTTCTGTGCTTCATTACACGCTCTCGGTGCACACTCATCATACACATTGATTGGAAAAACTGTTGAACGCGTACGTTGAAAACAAAAGATGACTATATACACAACGAAAACTTATTTACAAGATAAATGCACGCTCGCAGCTTCATACACCTCGCTCCATCTTGCTTGCGCATCCGCACAGTCGAGCAACCCCACACACACAGCTCGCCGATCGTCGTTTTCTCGTCCGCTGTCTTGGTTGTTCTCAGCTTCGCTGACAACCGGCCACTAAAAACACCCAAGCACAAACACAGAGGCGCGCACACGTGCGAGGGCTTACTTGCCGCAGTATCCCCGAATGCGCACTTTGGGGGTGAAAGGAACGCCGCGCAACTTCCGAGGGGAAGGGACACTCGCCACTCCGGTCGGAAAATTTGTTTTTGTGTTTTTATGGGGTTCAGAGCCCCAAAACGACTCAGGCTATGAGGGATGGAGTAGTACAGAGTTCCGGGTAATGTCGACCACCTGGGTCTCTTTACCATGCACTGACACGCACAGTACATGGGCGCTGTTGTGATTTGAGGCCCAGCCAGAGGTGACAGGCGAGCCAGACAGGCGCCATCGGGCTGCGTTGACCAAAGGCGCTGGTTTTCACAGAAGACGCAAAGAACGCTGGTGTGGGGGCGCCTCGGGAGACTGCGTCGCCGTGAACAAAAGCAGCTAATCCCCTTTGCCGGAGATTCTGAAAGCGGCGCTTCTACCGAACTGCGCTACACGTGGATCGGAGGAGACAGCGAGCGGCGGCGGCGCCAACTCATCGCCCGCTTGCCCCTGAGCAGCCCGACAAAGCGGGGGTGGACACGGCTGATTTGTCCTTCCCTCCTTAAGAATTCATCGGTGACCGGCGTAACGACATAGGCGAAAACAAGATGCCCCGTGCACTGTCTGCCTCCGTGTCGCTATCTCTCTAGAGATCAAAGAAACAGACACCCATCTCAAGGCGGCTCGAAACACATGCTCGCCGGTGCCGCTGTATGTCTGGAACAGGTCGCCCTTCAGTAGAGCTAACGATGGCGTGGTTTGAAAACGGCGGAACGACGCACGCCCGGACGCGGCATTTCGCAGATGTGACCATGCGGGGCTGTTTTTACCCTTTTGACTGAGCGCACCACCGCCCCTGGTGTGCGGCCATCACTCACGGTTCGAGTGAGTGATTTTCCAGGGGGGTGCAACCGCCCCCCCTTGCCCCCCCCCCTCCGGACGCCCATGCATGGGAGTGTGCTAGGATTGGCGAGATTCTTCAGTATGTGCTGCAAATGGGGATTTAACAGTCCGAATGCGTACGCCCGGCAGGTGGCCTGGGAATAGTAGTAGTGGTGGTGGTTTATTAAAAGAATACAGAAAGAAAGGAAAATATGTTGCCGGCCGCGGCAGTTGCTAAACGTGTATGGAGCGCGCGTCATTACATGGGCGTTCTGCGGCTTGTACGCAGTATGACAAGGTAAATATGGCTCCCTCTTATCAACAGTTCAGCAAGTGTTCGGCCACCATGTCTCGATTTGTAGCGATGAACGTCCGCATTCAACTGAAAGTAAAGTCTTCACGCTGTAGCACTATTTGCCATTTTTTGCGAGTCGTTTTAATGGCTGGCAGAATGCGTTCTGGAGGTTTTCGCTTTTAGTTCAGCGAAGTCCTCCTGACGGAAGTGGTGCGGGATCGCTTTAAAATATGAGTGATTTGACGCAGAGGCAGCCTGCCAATTAAGTTTGGCGTTTCGGCATTGTTTCCGGGTCCCACTGGAACTTCTTAAGGCGCATTGTAATGGGTCATGCGCATAATCACAGACTGGCAGGAAACAAATGACTGCCATGTTTTGTTCAACGAGGTATGCTGCGTAAAAGAAAAAAAAAGTGAAGTTGCAAGAACTGCCTCGAGCAACTTATAGCACATAATTCCCAGGAACGCAGCTGTTAGCAGTGGGAGGCGAAGCTGGCTCACACAGCGCCTCCTCTTCAGCGCAGCTGATCGGCCGAGCCTGGAGGGCCGTCTTCGACAATGGTTTCCCGCATCTGGACGAACCATCCGCGTAATCCCTCGAAGTCAACAAAAGTTTATTCTTTGTCTCTCTCTGCCTGTACGCAGGAACTGTACGAAATAGCTCAAGGCGAGACAGAAAACCGGGGAATGTGCTTAAGCATTTAACATCTATAAATTTCGAGATTTTCTTCAATAAAACCGAATTTGTAGTTTACTTCCACGGCCAGCGGTTTAGGTATCTTACTGCCCTTTTCGGGAGCGCTGAACCCTGGTCAAGAAGATATACTATTTAAGCGTAAAGTACTCTTCCGACGTGGCCCGGTGCACATATTGTAGCATGTGGTCCACGCTCCAGTTCATTTCCACCATCACTGCGCACGTGCAAGGTCGAATGTTTTGCACGGGAGCGCTTAGTACGTGTTTCACGTGCTTTCTTTGTTTGAAAACAGGACTCAGTGCAGAGGAGTGGCACATTGTGGTGGTTATAATCTGTAGCGAAACAGGACAATATAGTAATACAGATTTCAGAATTGGGTGCAACAGCACAGCCGACAGGACGAGAAGTGGATGACGCTCGGCGCTGCATTACTTCTCGCTCTGTCTATTCCGTTGTTGTTTCTAATTATTGCATGCACCAACTTCCACGCGTGTCTTTGTCTTAATTATGATGAGACAGGATTCTTCAGATAAGAGAAGTAGGCATGTCTGGGTCACTCGCATGCTCTATCCTCCTCTTGTACATTGGTCCACGCGGGAAAGGGGAAGAAAATGAGGAATAATGAGTGACGACATGCTAGCGAATGATTTCAAAAGTGCCGGTGTGGCCCTGCTGGCATGCCCCTGATAAAAAGGCTTCGTGTTCTGACAAGAGTGCGCAAAATTTGGCCGCGCAAAGTTACGCATGGTCTCGGGCACGTCTTCGCTGAATGTGCTCGAACTCTATCTGTCGCAGCCTAGAACAGCTTGGTAAAGCCGCCAGATTGCTGTTGCACTTGTGGTGGACGGTCATTCGCGAACCGAACTTTCGAGCGAACTTCTTGGTAAACATGCCGCTCTTTCGCTGTTCTGCGCACATTTTAGCAAGCACCTTTTGTTGCGAAAGTTTCGTTTAGCCGGGGTTTCTTTGTCCTGTGTTCAAGAGGCATTGTTCTGCCGTAGAACCTTAAGCTGTATACGCTTATATGGCTTTCGGCCAGCGGCAACGCGGGCTTTCCAGGTGCATTATAGTGCCAATGTGTTTTAGTGCATATATGATATCCGTGCCACGCCTGCCTGAAGTCGTACTATACGGTGAAGCGCCGCTCGAAATAACTGGCAGCGCTACTCTCAGTAACTCGCGGTGAAAATATGTCATCAGCGCTGTTCAAGCTCTCGCGAATTCCTTTAGCCAGTTAAGGGTTACGAAATAGCGCAGCTAGGTTGCTCGCATACGTTGACGCATGAGTTGACGCGATTCTAAAGCTTTGGAGAAGCTGTTCACGCCTGCGAGAAAAAGGCTAGTAGCACTCAAAGAAAGTGAGTGGAGTGTTTTAAAAAATGTTTTGGTTTGATTTGGTTTGGTTTATGGGTTTTAACGTCCCGAAGCGGCTAAGGCCATGAGGGACGCCGTACGTGAAGGGCTCCGGAAATTTCGACTATCTGGGTTTTAAAAAATTTTCGTTTAGCGTGCGCGCATGCACCGAGTCATCCGTGGTCATGTGCATGAGGGAGCTACTCTCAGCGCATGGAGCGTTTTAAGAGGGTACCCTCTTCCTTACCTGCAAGAGGTTAAGCAAAATATGTCTCGTGAGGAGGAAGCATGTCCATGCAACAGTGTCCAATGCCATTCGTGATACTTTTCGCTCTGCACGACGACAGCATGCGGATATGGGTTCCTCGTACCCTTTGTGAAGCGCAGTTGCATTCTCGCTCTTTCGTCCGAACAAGAGGAGGCCCTTCTGCGGCCTGCCCGGAGGTATCGCCCACATGCACGCAACAATACAGAAGCGGCGAACACGATTTCTGACAAGCAAAAACGGGCCGCAGACGCGCTCGTTCAGAATACACATTTCTTTTCTGGCGTTTCATTGTAGCAAGGCCGCAGGAAACACTAGCCGAGGCTACGCCAGTGGGGGAAAAAAAAAATCGGCCTCCGAAATGCTGCGAAGGAGGCAATAGAAAGAGAGAGAAAAAGCGCGAAAAAAAGATCTTGGAAGCCGTGTCTGACTGACAAATCTCAACTCAGCAGATCGCGTGCGCACGCACGCGCGTCTAGTGTTCACAATTTCGACCGGCAACTGGCGTGTCCCGAAACGGTGCGGCCGACTACTCGTTTTGATTGTCTCCGTATCAGTCGGACGATCGCTGGGGGTGCCGCGCTGTTTGCAAGTCGTGCGGCAGCGATCGCCAGCTTCGCGGCAGGCGTCCAGCTCCCGAGCGGCACGCGGAGTCGTTAAACTTCATGCGTCCGCAGCGGCGGCTACACACGCGGCCGCTCGCACAGGGAACTCCGCAGAGAGGCGGCGCTAACGACAGGATACGCTCGTTACAGCGCCACGATTTCGGCGCAGTCGGGCGTCATAGCGCACCGCGTGAATACACCCCCTGCGCTTGCATGCCGCTCTGGCGGACAGCGCGCGAGCACGTCTCAGCCGGAGCGATTTCGCATCGCGCGCCCCAACTCGAGTGGCACGCGTGTACCGCCCGAGTACGCCACAAACACTGCACGCACTTCATGAACTGGAAGCCGGCGGGCCTGATGGCTTGGTTATTGAATGCACACGCACTATAGCAGTTCCGGCTATTGCACCGCGCAGCTACACGCCAGCAGCCGCAGTGTATATGCCGGGCCGCTGTAATGCAAATATCCGTAGTTGTTGCGACAATGGTGCGTGAAATCGACTTGAAATGGCGGTGAAGGCTGTTTCTGAGCCGACCCTCGAGTGCCGCCGTCTACGTGGAAGGAAAACCATCTAGAATCGAGACAAATCGGAACGGCCAAAAAGGCAGTGCGGCGACTTGAAGTTAGCGCTATCCCTGCGTGCTTGGACTGACAATTTGACACACGCTGACTGCGTTAGAAACAAATATAAATGTTTACGAGGACACCTGCAATGCCAGGTGAGTACCTGCCGCCGTGGCTCAGTGTCTACGGCGTTCAGCTGCTATGCGCGAAGCTCGTGCATTCGGCCCCTGCCGCGGCGGCAGCATTTCGATGGGGCGAAATGAAAAAGCCCGTGTGCTGTGCAGTCTCAATGCACGATGAAGAACACCACGGGGTCGAACTCTTAATTAGTCTCGGGCTTAATACAGAGGAATTATCTGTCAAGTGATAATTTTAAACCGCTTTAACGCTTTTTATTTGTGACGGTGCTTAATTTGATAGGAGGTACGAACAGTACGTTTTTGACACGAGAAACAAAAGCACGGGTATTCGCCAAATGGTTTATTGGCAACACTGTAGCAAGCGCTACCCACGCTACTACGTCCTGCTCCAAGGATGTTCGGAGTTTAAAGTGATCGCAGTGAAGCTGAATTAATGTTCTCGCAGTGTACAAACAAAGGCAGCCAGATCTTGCGCGGATGTTGAAGTACTGCGTAGCATTTGATAATATTCGTGGCGAAATAACTGTAATAACTTAGAAAAAGAAATTTGATTTTGGTAAACAGTTCTTTAGCGGAACCTGCCATTTCCATATTGTTTGCAAAGCGAAATTCAAAAAATAGTCTTTTATGTCTTGCGCAAAAACTAGCGCTTATGCAAAATTGTCTTCTGCGGCAAAATATGACTCGATGAAATCCGAATTATGGAATATTTTGCTAATTTTTGTCGCGGACAGTGGCCCAGTGCTAGCAACTGCTGCTTTTCTAAGTTGTATACCCTACTATACCATCACCACCACCTCCGTACGGCTGCTCTCCCTTGCTCTCATCTTTTACCCTGTCCTTCAACCCTTCCCCCAGAGCGCAGTAAGGGTGTCCACCGTGAGTGACACAGTTACTGCGCCTTCCCTTTCTCAAGAGACATTGAAATAGTTTTTTAACGTCCAAATGCAGCAGCAGCGGCGCTCCCGGTTAGGCTCAGGAATGCTGGGCGTCGAGTCGGGGAAGCCTGCTCGAACAGCTGTGGGTACGTTACCTTATTCGACGCGTACCAGGGAACCTGAAGCCTAGAATGGGGCCATTCTGGATACCACCTGTTCACATGGCTTGCAGGGTGCGACAAAGCGCTTCGGTCTTTCTCTTTTCCCCGTTCCGTAAGCATCACGCAAGAAACCGAAATGGAGTTATACTCAGCAAGCATTTTACAGTGCAGGATTTTAGTTTACGTTGTGTGGGGGCTGAAGGTACGACTTCTTTCTCTACACGACTGCCTTTAGTTCAAACTGAAGGCACAGCGCACGAAAGACGGGACTAAGACAGAGACAACCACAGCGCTGACTTGCGACTAAAAGGTTGTATTGCTCGCACGCAATAAATAGGCGAAAAGGAGCACAATCAACAGATCGAACAGCATCAGTGATTATTGTTAGTTGAAATGGTTTTAGATTAGACCTGAACAATGTGAGGATACCACTGGCTTGCTTTGCGGAGAAGATTCTTGCCGAATTGAGGACGAAAACAACGAGCTCCCTTGTTGCAGAAAGTCGAAACTTCGCGGTGATACCTTATGTGCACAAGGTATCACATAGCCTGCAAAGAATTGCGGGAAAAGCCGGTGTCAGAGTAATCTTTTCTGCCCCTAACAAACTGCAGCGCTTGTGTAAAACCGTCCACCGTGAAGGACCTCCACCTGCCGAATGTGGAAAAAATCACGAATCACCCCATGTGCAGTGCCGTAAAAATGTTGTCTATAAGATAGAGCTATCCTGTGGGCGGTGTTATATAGTGGTCAAACAGGGCGTTGCCTCAATGATCGCCTAAGTGAGCATAAACGCTCCCTAAAACCACCCCCCAAGAGCAATTTGGCTCTACATTGGCTTGCTTGTAAATGCACTCCTTTTTTCAGCCGTAATACAATACTGTACAAACATAAAGACCAACGTACGCGGGAGATCCTTGAAGCTCTTTTAATTCACCGGGGCCTTGACAATTGCGTCAGCAAACCTTCCGTCGCGCTAACACAAAAAAGTAATTGACTATCTTAACGGCTAAGTTCGCCAAGTGTAGGGTGCGATTGTGTGCGTTTGTTTGTTGTGTGTTTTTTTGACAATCATCACTGATGCTGTTCTATCTGTTGAATGTGCTCTTTTTCACCTATTTATTGCGTGCGAGCAATAAAGCCTTTTAGTCGCAAGTCAGCGCTGTGGTTGTCTCTGTCTTAGTCCCGTCTTTCGTGCGCTGTACCTTCAGTTTGAACCACGTACCGACTAGCCAAGACAAATACCTTACTGCCTTTAGTCTTTGTTTATTGCCGAAGAACTTAAACCTCTGAAACGAGCCCTTTAAATGCACGTCTTTTCATGCAATATCAAGCGGTCAGTGACAAGCACCGTCCTATTTACTGGCTCATTCACGTCAACGTTTCAGTTGAAAGACCGTAGAGGAAGTCGAACACGACGCAAGCTTTTCGCCGCATCTGACTTCCTCGCCGCGTACGCGTGCTCTCCCTGACAGTCGCACCGCGGAGTCTCTGGCTGTGTTTAATACGTGCCGCCGTTGCTAATAAGCTTCGTCTCTTCAAAACCTTCATCCTTATCACTCAGGTCAACCCAGCTGTCAGTGCATTCGTCCCGGTTCATATATGTATGTATTAAGCCTGCGCACAACGAGGGCGGCTGCTGCGTTATCTGGCCGCATTTCTTGGCTTGGTGGCTTTACAGTTCTGCTGTTTGGAAGCAAGTAACCAGGCCTTGAGATTGTGAGAGGGTCCAGACCTTTCACATTCGTTTGTGACTGTAGAGTTCAAGGACCCTGAAAAACAACCATGGGCTGTATGCAACAATGCGCCCGAGAAAAGTAACACTAAAGCGAATAGTAAAGTATAATCTACGGTAAACGGGGGTATAAGTTTAAAGTATATCTGAGATGACAGGGCCAGATTATAAAAAGAAAAAGCCATGCTGTGTCATATTTTCTATGTTACACACGAACCGTGGTAAACAACTTTACTCGGTCGCAGTGGTGCGAATTAGTACATAACGTGAGAACAGTTTGCTTTTATCAATGTTTTATTTCTAATACGAACGCACAAGTTTAAACTCCCTGCATGATTTTCTTTCATAAGGATTCACTGTGCACCGGGTATACTTTCTCAACCTTCAAATTACACGAGTATGCTTGCAGATACGTTAACTCCTGCGATAATGGGTTTTGGGATTTTATTCTGCAAATCGGACACTTTTCACTGAATCTGGATTAAAGAAGGAAAACTTTTTCTCACCTAACAAGTGCTACGCGAACATTTCGTTCAACTGCACCCGACGCATCCTGGGGATATTCTGCGAGTGTTGCGCTTGAAAGCCAGTCGCAGCGGCAGCATATCGATTGGATGGAGCGATCCCATTCACATTACGTCGTCCTTCGCTGAGCCGCATCAGGATTTAAAAAATGGTTTCTTCCCTCAATAACAGTTCGTCGGTGTCAAATTGGCGTGGACCGGTCGAGCAGCGTACAGAAGACAATAAAAAGTGAAAAACTTAAAGCCCCGCCTCGGTGGCTCAGTGGTTACGGCGCTCCGCTGCTGGGCCGAAAGACTCAGGTTCGATCCCGACCGCCGAATTTCGATGGAAGCGAAATTCTAGAGGCCCGTGTACTGTGCGATGTCAGTTCATGTTAAAGAACCCCAAGTGGTCGAAATTTCCAGAGCCCTTCACTACGGCGTCCCTCATAGCCTGAATCGCTTTGGGACGTTAAACCCCAATAAACAAACAAACAGAAAAACTTAAGGATTTGAAGTTGTGGGGTTTAAAATAGGGGAGATAAACACGTTCTCCCCGTTTAACCGCGGCTGACATAGTTCAAAACCGCGCGGACCCCACCCCGTGGTCGCGAGCGCTACCGAGCGCACGCCGACCACGGCGGGCCTTGCTCTGCGGGAACAAAGGAACGACACACTGGTTGACACAAACAAGGCATTTATTGCTATAACAACAATAACGCCAGCTAGCAACAAAATACACTGAGGAATCGAGGATGTCCGACTCACCAGCACGGTTACGAGCGAACGTTCGCCCACGGTAGGGCAGGGGGAAAAACTCCGAGGACAGACGGGACGAGCTGAGGGGAACAGGTTTCCACACAAGGCGCCCGCGGCGAAGAGCGGAGCGGCTCGCGAAACGTCCGCGAGCTATCCCCGGTGCCGAGCAGAAGAGAGCCAGCTATCCCTCGCGCGCGCGCAGCAAAACGCGATCCGTGGCGCTGGTGTCGCTGCGACGTGAGCGCCCTCCCCTGTTAGTTAAAAGTAACCGAACCGAGGAGTGCTTTTCCGGGGGAGCTAACAACAGTGGGGTGTGCAATGCGGGAAAGCGAACGCAGGGGACGAAGGCGTCCCCAGAAAGTAAGGTACCCGTGTCCATCCAACACCCTCTAAAGAAGTTTTCTCTAGAGGGTGTTGGTCCATCTCGCTTTGTACGTCTATGAAGCTCTAATTCTGCGTAAGCGTTGTCTCCAAAACCTATAGCAGCTGTGGCCCGGTGTCTCTCTGCTTGCAGCGCAGGGCGAGCTCACAGCCCAAGATTCACGTCGACTCTACGCAGGTTATTTTTATTTCGATAGGAGCATGCTATAAAGTCATATACTGGCGACCATGAAAGAACGCAAAGCTTGCATCCATTGGTCAATCGCGTTCACGTTCGATATTCGTGAAGATTATTTTAGAGCTTTAGCTCCTGTTCTTCAGTTTCGCGCCGTCGTCGTCGTCGGCGTCCGCGGCGCCACCTTCCACCTGCCTCGGTTGGCAGGTGGAAAATAGGATAGAGGAAAATTCTCCTCTCCACTTTTAGGAAAGATGAGGAGAGGGAAAGGAAAACGGAGAGCGGGGGGGGGGGGGGGGGACGCAGAGCCTAGTGGCTTGGGCGTCCGCATCGGCTGCGAGAGTTGGTGGTCCGAAATTCCAACACTGGACAGGATGGGTACACCTAGGCACACCCGGTACGGCGCCCAGCTTTCTTAGGGATGTGCGCTTAGAAGAGGCTCCTCGAACCCCAGTTCGCCCTTTCAAGGCAAACCCATTTTTCTCTAACCAGCGGGTCTAAGCAGACATACAAGTCAACTGTCACTGCTGCAAGCGTCCTTTCGAAGGAAGTTCACTTAGACAAATCTGTATTCAAATCCGGCTGTCTGACTTTGCAAGAAAAACAATCAAAAAAACAAAAAAAAAAACAGAACATGTCTGCGAAAAATTCTTTGCTGTCACACCACAGCTAATGTTCAAACATTCGCGTTACACACTCGTAACCGTCCTGTGATTTTTATTAACAATTTTCCTAAGGTCTGTACAGTCTCTAAAGCGGTGTCATTGCACCTGCCTGACAAGCAAATAATAAGCTCTCTGTGTGAAAAAAAAAACCCGAACTTTGATCGCCTTGCGTAATAGGAGCGGCATGAGCCGTGGAATCTGTCCAAAATTTGTTTATTTAACGAATGCTCCCAAACTTTCACAGCCCGAACGAAGAGTGAAATCGAAGCAGAACACTCTGCCAAATCGAAATCTGTCAAATCGAAGCAGAATACCCTACTCGTGCCAAGCATCGATCGCACAATGTAAAAAGAAGCGTAGCAGTTTACGAAATGCTATAATGTTACCTCAAAAAGTTCTCGGTCATGTATGTGCAGAGTAGCTCGCAACTGCCGACATGAGTACGCATGGGACACTCACAGCGTTGCTTCTATCTGTAGTTATCGCGTCGTGGTAGGCGTATGTTTCGTACAGTTGGTGTGAACGCTAGCTTGTGTAGGAACCATCGACGTATAGCGTGTACTAAATCATCTAACACTGCAGCGAGTATAGACTGTGCACAATTTTTGCATCAAGAGTTTAGTTTTGATACTGTTACGTTGTTGTATGTGAAATGAACTCATCTCGCAGACTCCAGAGGTTGTTGCTACAGACTGTCTGTGTCTACTGCTGCGCCCATCGACGGCATTATAAGTACCGCCGCTGTTTTGCGTCGACTTTTCTGACCACTTTCCTCTCCTTGCGTTACATTTTATGCGAGCTGCTATTTGCAACTTATTCGCCTCAGAAAACATTTACGAGCACCTGAAGAGAGTACCTCCTCGAAGCTTGCTTCTTTCGACCTTGACACTCACGTACTGCAACGAGCGATTTGGCCAGGTGTTGCAAAATAACTTGGTTTGGTTTGGTTTATGAGGTTTAACGTCCCAAAGCGACTAAGGCCATGAGAGACGCCGTAGTGGAGGGCTCCGGAAATTTCGACCACCTGGGGTTCTTTAACGTGCACTGACATCGCGCAGTACACGGGCCTCTAGAATTTCTCCTCCAAAGAAATTCCAGCCGCCGCGTCCGGGATCGAACCCGCGTCCTTTGGGTCAGCAGCCGAGCACCATAGCCACTGAGCCACCGCGGCGGCCAAAATAACTTAAATCTGCTTTTTAAGAAGAACATCTATTATGCGAACAAACTGTGATTCCCGCACAAGAAGCCGTGGAGTATAATGAATTTACAGCTGGTCTTTTTTTTTTCGAAACAACAATGTTACCATTGAAGCAAATACGAAGGATTCTTAGGACCACAGGTGAAAAGTAACCCAGAACATTACTCCGCAGGCGTCTGGTCATGAGAGGCAGAAGTAAAACCACCAACCATTCGCAAACCTGTCCACTTACCTGCAAGTCTCCTTCGGTTCAAAGAGAGAGAGAAATTAATATATAATAAAAATAAATGGAAAGCTGCTGGTATTCATATGCATCATCCTGAGCACACCCACAATGCTTTAAGCTTTTGAACCCTCGCGCTGTTTAAGAAACATCGTTCTTAGATATTTTTCGTAAAAAAAAAGCTGGAAGAATAAATGTGAAACTTGCAGCACCTATCTTTTTCACTAGCCATCCACTAATTTCATAAGCGTATTATTGTTTCAGTTAATACAGAAACTGCCTGCGCAGCATTGCCGTCTGCCAATAAACACCGATCCCCGCGAGCACGTCCTCGGCGCGCGGGGCAGGGTGAGCGTTGATAGGTCGGCCTGCAGTGGGAGGTTTCCGCCGCTGTTTGAGTGCGATGTTAATTACTCATGCTGTCAGCCATCAATCGGCAAGTAGTTACTTCCGTTATCTGGCCGCACATCGGACGCACACGCTTTCAAAAAAAGGAAGAGGAGGAGAAAATGTGTATTGGCACGAGAAGAGACGAGGATGTGGGCGGCGTTCCTAGTCCGGAATGCCGTTGGATTTAGCTGCTGCCCTTGCCCTTGTCAGGAGCCATTCCTGGCTCTTGAGGCTTGAGTTGGACAGAGTTGCCTCCCAACCCTCAGTCGTTGGCTGATTGATTTCCTTGAGATCTGAGTTTCCCTGGCATGCCCATACCATACATGGTATAGGTCTGCCACTTCCCTACAATACCGACATTCGGATTCAAAGTTTTTGGTTCTATAAAGTGTAGTTCCTCAGGGTTGTTGTACGTGTTTGTCTGTAGTTTTGTGGGGCTCGTCCCCTCCATTTTGCTCAGTCCCTTAGCAGAGGATGGGTATGTTCTTTCAATTCTGTAGTGTTGAAGCCTATCTGAGTATGCAATTAGCGTGTTTAGGTAGCCATGACAGAACGTATGGAGGGATGCCCGGGGGAGATAGGCTAGGGCAGCGGTGTGTGCAACTTCGTTGTTTTTGATGCCCTGATGGGGCCCGATACCCAAATTAGTGTTTAATTTCAGCAGTGCGCTCGCACCCTTCTAGTATTCTTGCCGCTTTGGAATTCTACCTTTGGTGAAGTTCCTGTAGGCTGTCTGTGAGTTCGTTAGGGTGCCGGGGGGGAGGGGGGAGGTGTCGGGACGCCTCTTCTCTTGGACAATAAAAGCTCACTCACTCACTCACACTTATTCCAATGCTTGTCTGTAGCAGCTAGGGCTATGGCTATTTCCTCTGCTTCTGCGGTACTGCGGCGTTTGATAACTGCCCCGTTACGGACGTTCAGTTCCCTGTCGACGATTGCTATGGCGACGATCCCATCAATCTGTACCGCAGCATCGATGTACGTCGTGCCTTTTTTTTTCTCCGGATGCCATTTGGGTAACCTTCGCTCCGGCTTTTCTTCTTTCCTCGTTGTAAATGGGGTGCGCTTTCCTTGGTAGAGGAGTTGCCTTTATGTTCCCTTCCCGACTTGAGGGATGTCAACTCTGTGTTCTGTGGAGCATGCAAAGGGGATTTTGAGGTCGTGTAAGAGCATTCTCCCACTCATGATGTTGGCAAGCCTGAGCCGTAAGGTGGGTCTCTATGGTTTCTTCCACCGTGTTGTGAATGCCTAGGCGTAGAAATTTCTCGTTAGCTGTATTTATGGGTAGTCTGAGTGCTTTCTTGTAGGCCATTCTGATGATTGCATCCATCTTGATGACGTCTGCTTCTTGCAGCCAGAGATAAGGAGCCACATGTTATTCTGTTAATCACGAATAAAAAATTAAGAAGAAAAACCGGGGAAGTAAACCTGAGTCGACCTGGCATCGTTGCTTTGCGATGGTCGGCTCCTTCTCACGCAGAAACGAACATCTCAGATTTTTTTTGTTGTTGTGCTGTTCTGTCTTTGCGCGAAGGAACCTATCAAAAAATATTTCAGATATGACCTATTCAAAGGCAGTGTGTGTCTTCCGACAGATATGGTTCTCCGCAACTATGCAGGCTTTGGTGTCCGGCCAGGAGAGTGGTCGGCTGGAGTGGGAAGGACTTGCTTGAATTCAAGGTTGCTCGGCTAACCGGGGGCACAATCTCCAAGCTCTTCCTCGATGCTTTTTTTTTTGTCTGTAAATACTTGTGTGTATGCGAAGCCACTCTTCAAATTTCTCGCCTCGTGTCGTCGATGAAGGAGAAGCCAGACGGACCCGTATTTACTCTTATTTCTCACCTATCGGAGAAAGTAGTTGGCATGCGCGCTTCTGCGAGAGACGATGTGGGTAAGGAGCTAGTCTATGTTCGCAGTGTTGTGAAGTCCAAACTGCGCGCTTCATGGACCAGGGTTTCAGGAAGCGCGCTCTCGCTCTCGCACGGGAAGGCCAAAGGGTGGCGCAGCCGGCGCCGGGAAAAGCCGGTGTGTTTGACTTGAGGCGTTCCCGGGAGTTCATTAGCTGCGGGAGCCGCGGCCGAGTGCGGACGAGCCAATTCGAATCACTTTTTCGGGCCGCGCGCGCAAAGGCGGCCCCGCCAAGTTATTAGAGACGGACGCTGAAGCCCAGTGGCCAATTCAGGGCCCGTCAAGAGCGGCCGAGAATGCGAGCGCGGCGCCGTCCTAACAGATGGGCCTCGGCGCGGCCAAATTGCGCACGCAACGCCTTGACGCGCCCAAGTGACGGAGGCGCACCAGAGGTCGCGACCGTCCCAGGCGCGAGCGGGCCCCGGGACGTCTTCATCTCGGCCGTCAAGCTCTCGCGCGAGAACCGCGCCAATAACTCAAAATCTTTACACGGACCACTCGGCTACCCATCCAGCCGGAGCCCTTGTTCACAAAAGAAAACGATTCGGTGTTTTCGTTTCGCTGCCCGGTCGATTTGGCCATGCCCAGATGCGTCATAATTAAGCGGGCCGCGTGGCAGGCCGACCACAAAAGGAGAGCATCATCTTCATTACGCACTTGATGTCGGCCCGAAGTGGCGCGTCACAAAGGCCTCCCCAATAGAGGCATCTGACTGCTGTTCCGGCACGGCTGGCGGGATAATGGCGCCTGCTCGAGCGGCGCACACCAGAAACGTCACGCCGGCCCGGCTATAGGCTCCAAATTGACAGTGACGGATGGCGCTCGCCGGCAATTGAGCACCACCGGCCGCTTGCCACGCTTCTTCGCCGCGATCCCGGCTACCGCTGCGCACAATGCACGCGCTTGTTTGTCTCGGCGGACCGGCTGACCGTCGGCCGCCGCTCCTGGGCGCCGCGGCCTCTGGGTGTCTCCGGAGCGCGGGGCCCGGCAGGGCGCCACCGTCGCAAGGCGCGCTTCTCTCCCGCGTCCCATGGATCGGTATACGATGCCCAAAGTCCGCTTCTTCCTTCGTCTTCAGGCGCTGCCGATGAAAAGAACCAAATGCTCGGGAACAGCTACCTAGGGATGTAAACGCGCGAACGGGCGTTGTACTTTCCGAGTAACGAGTCCATTAATCTTCCCGCGCTTGTAATCTTCCAAAGCAAGTTTCGTCTGCTCATCTTCTCTTTCCTTGGGAACAGATTTGCTCAGCGCACTACGACTGCAGACAGCGACAATCACTAACGTAGACAAAGGTAGGCTGTTTGCTTTTTGCTTCCATCCTGTCCGAAGAAGAGGCAGCAGTAGGTTTACTGCTCCTCACCACCGAAAGTGCCTTATCCCAGGCCTTTTGGAATCACATTTCCAGTTTTCCGTCACGACGTTCTACGACAACGCTGTTTTATCCCAGAGAAAGACCCCGAACGCAGCTATCGCTTAAGATGAATGATTGTTGACGGCGGAAAGGCGAAGCATTCTGCAATACTGGGCGCTTTCCGTTAACTCATCTGTCTCATGCAGATAATTTTCAATATCGCTGACAACACTATAGGGAGTTCACGTGTGTGCCAGAAAGCACGTTTGAATGATAGGTTAAAGTCGAAAAACTGGGACCAAGCGTGGAGTGACTCTATTCTTCCGCTTAGGATTACTTAAGCGCTTATACGAGGTCTGTTAGAAAAGTATCCGACCTTATTTTTTTTTGCGAACACCTCATGGATATGAAACAAGCGCGTTTGCACCAGCAGACCTTGAACCGTCGTGCGCATGCACGAATTTTTTCCCGCCTGCCGATTGCGTCAGTCGCTGGGAGGCAGCGTTTGAGTGAGGTAGTGCGCAGTGCTCTCGTCGGTTTTTTAGTGCAAGCAAAATGGCGGTGCGACAGGAGCAGCGCTAATGCATCAAATTTTGCCAGAAACGGGGCGACATCCAAGTGGAAACCATTCGGAATATTCAGACGGTTTTCGGTGATAATGCTTAGAGCAGCACAAAAATTAAGCAATAGTACAACTGGTTTAAAGATGGCCGCACATCGGTGGAGAGCGAGCCACGCTCCGGTCGGCCATCAACATGCCGAAATAGTCAGGTCATTGCCGAAGTGAACGCCCTGGTGATGCGGGACCGTCGTGTGACTATCCGAGAAATTGCGGAAGAGGTGAACATCAGTAGTTTTTCTGCACATTCCATTATCACCAAAGATTTGGCCATGAAGAGAGTTGCGGCGAAATTCGCGCCGAAGCTGCTCACGGTGGAGCAAAAGCAGCTTCGTGTTGAAGTCTCACAGGACACGCTGGATTCCACAAACAGTGACCCCGACTTCATCAACACCATAATCACTGGTGACGAGTCTTGGGTGTACGGGTACGACACGGAAACCAAATCCCAGTCGTCACAGTAGAAGCATTTCACGTCCCCAAGACCAAAGAAGGTCTGCAAAATGCTCAGCAACGTCAAAGTGATGCTGACTGCTTTCTTGGACTCTCGCTGTGTGGCACACCACTAGTACGCACTCCCCAGGGTCAAACAATGACCAAAGAGTACAACAGGGATGTCCTCGGTCGCCTACGTGATGCTGTGCGGCGCAAGAGACCGGAGTTGTGGTCAACAGGAAATTGGCGTCTCCATCACGACATTGCTCCTGAACATTCTTCGCACTTGATTCGAACTTTTTTGGCGAAAAACCAGACTACTCTAGTTCAACCGGCTCCTTACTCTCCTGATATGGCCCCCTGCGACTTCTGGTTGTTTCCCAAAGTCAAGAGGCCATTGAAAGGAGCGCGATTTCAGACAAGAGAGGACATTATGGCTGCAACGACAGCTGAGCTAAACTCCATTCCGAAAAAGGCCTTTTCGGAATACTTCCAACAGTGGCAGCACATCTGCGAGAAGTGTGTGGAGTCCCAAGGAGACTACTTTGAATGTAATTAGGTTTCCAACGCTCCAGTTGTTATTTTTTTTTCTTCGGCCAAAGGTCGGATACTTTTCTAACAGACCTCGTATAAGTATATCGTACCCCGTGTGTGGTTTGCGACTGCACGCCTCTAAACTGAAGTCATCGATCGGTTCTACTTCAAAAATCACTCGGGTGTGTGTACGTGCATCGCAGGGATGATTGCACGCGCATATCTGAGAAAAAGCTTTGCGGATTCTGACCTGTCACCTTGATCGCGATTCGTCATTCTGAGAGAGCCGGAGAGCGGTCGGAAAAGGAGCAGCCCCGACGAAGGCGTCCTCCGGGACTGTCAGTGGCTCGCCTTCAGCTGGATGTAACTTATTAGGCGCGTGGAAGGCGCCTCGTGCGCGCAGCTTTTCAAGAACGAAAATAGCCGCGCCGTGCGCGTGCTACCGAGCCTCCGACATGCACATCACTCTGTCAACTGTTAAAGACCCCAGTCAGCGCCTTTGAGCCCTAGTCAGCATGCCGGGTTCGGGAGCCCAAACAGATGCGCGGGCGCCTTCCTTCTTTTGTGTCCTCCGGAGGGGTTGGGCCAACGACGCGACTTAAATCATCCTACGAGATTGCCTGTCTGGCCAAATACCGATAGCTGTCGCTGTTACTAAAAGCGACCTGCTCGGGGTCCTTGCCAGAAGACGCTTAGCTCTGGTGAACAATGGGTTCGCGCTGAAAGGGCCCTTTTCTTATACGGCGAGGAAAATTCTCGCGCATTACTGGCCGTACGGTATGCGTACGCATAGAAAACATGGTGAAGAAAGCAGAGATCCTCACTCAGCAACAGGCGGCTGTAAGTGAAATGGACTTGCGTCACGGCACCTCATCGTGACAAACTGAACTTTTGAAAATTGGTAACAAGGTGTATACCCTCTCTGGGGAACGGAGTTCAGTGCCTCTGTACCTTGTGACATGCTTTGGAGCCGGTGCCATGCATTTAGTACTACACTTTATTACTTAACCCGTATATGCTTAGCGTCCTACATGTAGGGCACCGCTTTTCTGCGCAATAACTCTAAACGTTAATTGCGTAAAAGCTTGCGCCCTCTCGCGTAGGTTCAAGAGGGTCTTAACTTTTCCTGAGAAAGGATTGTGTTGCGTGCGTTCAGAAGGATCCGCCAGTCTCCTCCGGACGCCATTCCTGAAATTCGACCTCATCGAGTACGTTGTAATTTTCGAAGGAAAATAATTTTTGCGCATTATCATGAGGAAACCACCGTGCGTAATGAGAAATGTGATCTTAAAGTCTGTGTCAGATGTTTGGAGCGTTGCACGTATAACAGGTAGCGAAACTGCATGCCTAGTATCCTGCATTGTAGGAGGGCTCATAAGTCTGTGTTGAAAAAATATTTCCACCAATAAAAGGATCATTCTGAATAGTGAAGTGAAATAAATATTTTACACCGAAAAATATTCGATCTTTTTTTAACTTCTGAAGTTTCGACATATGTGAATTAAAGGGACCCTGAGGACCCATTCAATTTGATTTCTTAGTAAAAATCGGTTCTACGGCTCCTAGCTGTATTTGTACACAGTGTATATTGCCGTCCTACTCCTATCGTTTCTTTTATCGCCCCCCCCCCCCCCCCTTTCTTCCCCTCTCCCTGTCCTTTTATTCTCGCTAGCCGCAGCTCAGGTGCTTCAGGTTTCGATGGCAGATGCCACGGCTAACATCTTTTCCTTCCATTTAATTTTTTTTCTTAATAATAAATAGCCACTAACAACAACAACAACTCTTTCTGAGTTTGTTCATGTTTGTCAGGCAGTAGGAGGCGCATTTATGGCTGAGAAATTTGCATTGAACATTTTTCCCGCCGCTCGATTCAGACTCGTGACGACTGCGTCGAAAAACCCTCCGTGATCCCCGTTTTGAGGTGAATGGGCTGTAGCCTTGCCTCTGCAGATGCGCGCTTAAAAATTACGTTGACGCAACGCAGTTTACTTGAGAAATCGACCGGTGATGACCACACTTGCATTTCATTTTCTGGCCTTTCCTAGCTTTTAAAAGCTCCTGTCTCAGTGAAAGCAGCGTCTTTGTCGTTAGAATGCGGCAATCTATCCGTTTATGACATCAGTTTGTCCTAAGCGTCCTTTTAATATGAAAGGCACCGCGTTAACTGTCTTATTCTTATCCTGTCTTATATGCTGCAGTGAAAAAGTTTCAAAGATCACAGGAACCGTAACTAATATTCATCTGTGCGCAACCATACAGCTGTGAGGAAAGCTGTACCGTTTTCTCAAATCTCCGCAGTTAGCTGAGCAGGTTTAATGGACTTTCCCTTTATTTCACTGGAGATAGCGTTGTTGATTCATGCAACCTCGCCGTAACATCAGCTATCTCATCGGCTCAGTCATACAGCCAGGCAGGCCGTAGTCCTGGATCCAAGCTCTCGGGCCAGGACGAATGTCGGGTTCAACTGCGATAATTCAATTTCAATTTCGTTTCTTTTCCCGCTCATTCAGAAAAGAGGAGCCGGTACTAAACACAATTTGGCAGGCGTCCCGACCCCAGAGATGATGACAATTTATCCGTAGAAAAGCCAATTGAAACGAAAAGATGCCAACACAAATAATAATATTAAAATCACTTCAACAAACTGTTTGTGTGCAATTTTGTACCACAACAAAAAGCAGTGGATAATTTTATTAAAAACACGAGCGGCATAATATCCCAGGATGAGAAGATGCCGCATACTTGAATAATTCAATTTACATATATAGCACACCACTTCAATAAATACTTTCAGTCGGTGTTCTCAAGAATCGCGAGCCATAATGACGCACACGACGAAGCATATTGTCAGGGAAGTTCTGACGACACCATCGGTTTTACTCAGAGTGGCGTGTTTCAGCGCTGGTTAAAATTCGACGAGAAGAAAACTATCAGTCCAGATGAATATACCTACAGGCTTTTTGAGAAGGTATCATGAATGGGTGTCCTTTTATTTGGTAACTATATTCCGGAAATTACTGTTAACCCATCCCGTAACGCAAGACTGACGCTCTGCAATTGTTATACCCGCATTTAAAAGTGGCAATCGCACATTCATGAATAACTATCGGTCTGTTTGGTTTGGTTTGTTGTTGTTGACTGTTTTTTATTATCAAACAGTCACTGCAGAAGCATGATGACGAGTGTTTAACGTGCCAAAGCGACTCAGGCTACGAGGGACGCCGTAGTGAAGGGAACCGGAAATTTCGACCACTTGGGGCTCTTTAACGTGCACTGACATCGCACAGTACACGGGCCTCTAGAATTTCGCTGCCATCGAAATTCGACTGCGCTGCCAGGATCAAACCCGCGTCTTTCGGGTCAGGGGTCAGCAGCCGAGCACCATAATCACTGAGCCACCGCGGCGGCCTATCGGCCTGTGTCGCTTACTGCTGCAAGGTTATGCAACATCTCAATGCGAATATATTATTATCTTTTTAGAAACAAACCAACTACTTTCTTAATGCCAGCACTGGTTCCGACGAGGGCTTTCACCAGTGACGCAGCTAATAAAACTATATACATGACGTTTCGAAAGCTATAGATCACCGTGGGCAGATTGCTGCGGTTGTAGCTGCTGGTATACAGTGGGTAGGTGCTATTGGGCCATCTGTGAAGATAAAACTGTTTGCGGATGATTGCCTCATTTATGCACTTGTGACCTATGCAGATCAGATTAGCAATAACCAAAACCTTCACGTGTTTCCATTTTGGTTTAAAATGGAAAATGCAAATTGATTTTAATGTAATGCCCCATACCAGGGGCCTGTGAGGTATCAAATTAATAAATAAATTTCAATAGCAGCACTTTTAACGCGATATCGTTGAGCCTCGCGTACTGCAGAAAACCCGGCATCGTCGATGTCGGCGTTGGGAGCAAAAAATCCGCGGAGGAGCAACCTAGGTGGGTCACCTACGTCACGTGACTGTATGGCGTCATCACAATCTGCCCACTGGATTGTCAGCCAACTGACGATCGTGGCAAGTGGCAGTTAAATTAATGAATGGTCGCGAGAGGTCGCTCGGGAAGAGCAACCTAGGCCACACAAGCCCCACCGGTGGCAGCACCTGCCATTGCTGGGCAGAATTGGCGCATCGCTCAACCGCTGCACCACTGCACCAGGAGTGGTATGAGGACTCCCAGGGATCTATGGATGTAAAGTCGAGCATGACCAATTTCGCATGCATGGGCATGTATGGACGCTATTGCGTCATACTCTTAAAGCGGAGCTTAGGTGCCACCTCCAATTTTACTCATATAACTTATAAACGAGAGCGATTTTTTTAGTATAATATTGACGGTCACAGTTTGGTCAATGTTAGCACTTTCAAGTATCTTGGAGTCTCAATTTCTCATCACCTAAGTTGGCGCATTCATGTCGAAGATGTGTGTGCAGCGGCACTTCGGAAACTGTGTCCTAAGAGCAAAGTTGGGGAGGGCACGCAAGACGCCAACCTATTGTGATGCAAATCTCTGATGCGGCCTTCCATAGAATGTGCGTCACAACTGTGGGCTACTTACCAGAAGATTCTTTCAGCTGGGATAGAAAAGAAGACGTGCGGCGCAATTCGTTTGTTAAAATATATATATATATATATATATATATATATATATATATATATATATATATATATATATATATATATGTGTATATATATATATATATATATGTAGGAACAGATCCAGTAAGGGAAACGCTAAACTCATGCGGTGTAGTTACTTGAAACGAGACGAAGAAAGCAGAGATTAAAAACACTGTACGAAAAAATTCATGATGAAATTATGATTAATAACGATATATATTTGCAACCTCCAAGTAGATTGAGCTCCCTCCTGAATCATCATGAAACAGTCCGACCATCCATGACCCGAACTAACATCTGTCGTTCATTTTTATGCGATGTATTGAGCTGCCCGCTCATATACCACTGAGTCCTTAAGCGTAACGGCATGTGTGAATGTAATTAATGTCTATATCTGTAAATTACATCCCAGTCGATGTGCATGCATTTGAATGTCACATATTTCATTTATAGCAGGTGTTTCAGGCAAGAGTTTTAGTAATTTTGAAAAATAGGCTTTTTTGAGGTAAAAATATGGCTTTTGCGGCACAGTATTACTAGTGCTTGCGGAGACCAGAAAATTGGTGAATGGTCTTAACTAGTAAAATGGTTAAATACGTTGTGATAATTAACTTTTTAACTATTAGAGTTAGGCGCCTGGTTGCAAATAGAGATTTGTAGCCGTCATATCAGTTTTTAAAATTTCAAAAACGTGATTACCCTCGGCGCTTTGGCCTGACAAAATTTGGCTATTTCTACTAGTTACGCACACTGGAGGGTTTGTTTTGCCTGCATGCTTTTCATAAGTGCATATCTTGGTACGACGTTGCCAAAATTTGTTGGGCCACAGCGCCGAGGACAATCACGTTTTCGAAATTCTAAAAGCTGATATAACTATTATTAAAGACCGGTTACAAATCTTTAATTGCAAGCAGGCGCCTTTAAAAAGTTAGTTATCAGCTTACTAGTTAAGACGATTCGCCGGTTTTACGGTGTCCGCCAGCACTGGTAATACTACGCCGTAAAAGCCATATTTTTTACCTCAAAAAGCCTATTTTAGAAAATTGCTTATACAATTCACTGGAACACCTGCTATATTGGGTAGCTGAAAAGAAGTGTGAATAGCCTTACGTTTTTTTTTTGTTATCCTGTGTGATGTTTATTCTTCGCCAGGGTGCTGTATTCTTCGCTTCCTGTAATTACCTTCAAATGAGGGTTGACATTAATAATAAATAAATAAATAAATAAATAAATAAATAAATAAATAAATAAATAAATACATAAATAAATAAATAAGATGTGGTCCGGTTGTTCTATTTATCCTGCGCACAAACAGACCCCGCGAAATTTCCGCAAGTGACACGGAGGGCGCTATATGCTTCAAGGGCACACCACTCTGGCGAGAGAGCGCGAGAGAATACAAATTTTATTTACGCTGCTGCTGAACCTTCTCTACTTGCACACATGTGATGAACGAAAGCCAGGCTCAAATGCGCCACATACAGTTTCGGAATGCTCTCAAAACCGCAGGGTTTAGCATATTTAGCATATTCGAAGTCACACTGGTGCGCAACCCTTTCAACATAATGCCTATTTTACTTTCTGCGGGTGATACATCTTCGTAGGAGGACGGGGAGTATTTTCTCTTTACCGAGAAGCGCAGCATAAACCCCGGATGACGGCCGCACTCCCTGCACCGCTTATTTTGGAAGTGCGGGAGAACGCGCGGAGAAGTTGGCAGGTTGCTTCAAAAACATCGAAAGCCTTGCTTGACGCTTGTGCTGACAAACTTCTCCGTAGCCGTTCATCTCGGGCGGGGCGAGAGGAGGTAAAGGGGGGGGGGTCTTGAGTGCGTGTGGTCTCTAAAACGGGGTGTTGAAGAGGTGAGTTACCGTACCCTCTCTCCCGTAACGCCGTCAGCGGTGTTTGAGTGCTGCCTGACCGTAACTTTCCTCGGTCTCCCCGCAGTAACGCCGCAGTTGCTTCATTTGCCCAACGTTGGCGCTTTTAAACGATCCCGAACGCGATTTTTTAAAGGTTCATTATTGCCTCAAGGCGAAGAAGGGATGAATTATATGAATGGGAAAAGGACTGCGGAACGGATAAGTCCAGAATGGATCACTGATGGGGTCCCTGTGTCCAAGAAGCATAGGACGCTATTATGCAATGCACATCTTTGTCCTTTGTTATTGTTTATAAAAGGAGAGTTACTTATACTATAAAAGTACACACAGGACGTGGGGATGTGTCCAGTTTCTGAATACCGATGTAGGCGCTATGCACCTCTTACTCCGGAGCCACGCGCGCCCCTCCAGTGGCAGTTCCCCCAATACCCAACCCGTCCCCCTTCTTATGGGAGGCAGCTCGGCGAGCTAAGAGCAACCAGCTAGCCAAACGTGGCTAGTGGACAGAGCTCTCCGTGAGGACCAGGCCCGTTGACTCTTGGACAAGTAGGAGCCCATCCTTGTGGACCTTTTGTTCTTTTCTTAAAATAAACTTGTTCCTCCTCCTCCCACATTTTTGGACAAAAATTTTGAATATTGCAATATTGTTAGGTACTGTTATGAAAATATTGAAGGTATTGGTCCATTCTTCCGATGCGTAGCAAAATATTTCCGTCAAAGTTTTTCCATCGCTCGCATCCAGTAGATAAGACTGCCATTGAAAACAAATGGGGAACATTTCTTACGATAGCGAAAATGTTAATAGCAAAAAAATTCAAGCCTGCCGACGGGAGATCTGTGTATATATCGATTGTTATATAGTGAAATCTTCTGATATATTAAAAAAAATTGCGTCCATAAACTCTTTCTCTTTGAAAAGTGTTTTTGTCCAGAATTGCTGGGCATGTGGCGAATGGAGGCGGTCGCTCGGCTTTCCCGGCACCATGTTGCAGCTAGCCGCAGAGACATTCAGTGTGTTCCTGTGCTCGGGAAGGTATTTCATATCTTCGCTTAAAGAATCCCGCTACAATTTGCTAGCAATGTTGAAGATATACAATCGAGCCCGTATATATCGAACCCGAATAACTGGAGTTATTGGCTATATTTATCACGCAGATTATCCCCTTGAATCTCCTGCGTAAAAGAATAGGAAAGTTGCGCAGCATATCCAATTTCATTGGTTGTTCGATATATCGAACAGCGCGACGCGCTCCTGCAAGTGGCGCCTCTCAGCCTCTTCGATCGCTTCCGTGCGCGGAGACAGGTCGGCTGCGCGGCCTTGCGCATCTGCTGGCGACGCTAACGCTGTGAAATCACGTGACGAGGTGAACGTGTTGAGTGCTTGAGGGCACTCCTTTTCCACGCCACCTCGCTGTCATGAGGTGAAGCCAGCCTAACAAACTAAAGCCTAGCGCTGGCCCTCGCGCGGCGTGCTTCGCTGCCGAAGGCGTTGCGGAGACCAACTGCGCCTTGATTTTAACGCGATAGCGTTAAAGGCCCCGTTAACCAGATAATCCAGTGTCGGCGTTGGGAGCGAAAATTCACGGGCATGGCTCTGGCTGGTGATCCCCAGAGGGCAACCTATAGGATGCAGGTGGGCCACCTAGATCGCGTCAACTTGCGGCGTCATCACAACCTGACCGCCGCATAGTGAGCAAACTGCCCTCCGTGACAGGTGACAGTTAAATTAATGACTGATCGCTCGGGAAGAGCAACCTGGGCTACACAAGCCCCACCGGTGGCAGCACCTGCCATCGCAGGGCAGTGGCGCATCGCTTAACCGCTGCACCACTGCGCCAGGAGGGGTATGTGGACTCCCAGGAATCTATGAATGTAAAGTATATAATGACCTTCTTCATATGTGCGAATTAACCCATTAGGCTATCGCGCAATACCCTTAAGGTGGAGCTTAAGTGTTCCTCCCAATTTTTATTGAGCAATCATTCTGTTTATAGTGCACTGCTAACAAGATAACGCATCTCATGATAGGCAGTGGTTAGTTTCAAAATACTGCGGCTGTGACGAGAAACAGGTTAGGACTATCAACTCTTACCGAGTAGTGCGCTGCTAGCACGCCGTCGGATGCCACGTCGCTGCAAGACGCGCGTCACTATAACCTAAGTGTAATGCATTCTTGCTTTTAGGCTTCAGGCAAACTTATCAATTAGCATTTTTAATACATCGGATTATCGATATATAGAACTATTTTGCGTCCCACTCGGGTTCGATATTTCGAGGTTTGACTGTCGTGAACGAAACTCTCTCAGTAACCTGGTGGCCAGCGAGATGGTAATACACGTGGCGCCCTCGAGAATGTGTCCTACGTGTGCGGTCACATGGCTCTTGTTGGTCTTCAAGAGGAGCGGTGTACAACTGCATCGTTGTGATTTCTTCGCTCCGGAAGAAAGCGAAAGGTTATCAGAAACGCAGTCTAAAGTACGCACTCCAGATATTCGTGGGCCGACCTTTGCGGCCACAGAGCTCACGAACAATGTCTGGATAAGGACGAAGAGCGCACATATGCTCATAAGTGCTCATAAGCGCATACTTAGGCGCGTAGGTAGGAGGGTATCCATGTTGTCCTGGTGAGCTTGGAAGAAGAGAATGAAGTAGTAGACGTGCCCCGCTAGAATAAAATCGCCCGTCGTATGTGTCATCTCTATAGCGGACAACAGCAGCAGCAGCAGCGGCAGCAAACGTTAAGAACATGACTCCTATGGGAGCTCCCGTGAGGGTAAGAGTACAGGGAAAGATGTTCTCTCTCTTGGTGGTTTTTGAGGAAAGGAAATGGCGCAGTATCTGTACCATTTCATTTCCTCAAAAATCAATTTACCAATTAAAGACGCGGTGATTCGTCACGCCCACGGTTTCCTCTCCAAGCTAATTAGAAGAAGTTAGAATAACTAGCATGCGATCAGCAGATGCAGACGGTGAGAATGTGTTACTAGAGCCGTTGCACCCAGTTTTTTGGGGGCGTATATGAAAGATTTGGATGTTGTTCCTGCTACTTTTTCATGGATTTACTAATACTTATATTCCACCAAGAAAGAGAACGTAGTAGATTGAAACAGGTATTTACGAAACACCCCATCTCATACCTTCCCACGAAAACTTTATCTTAACAGAATCCCGCTAAAAACGACGTGATCACATACCAGGAATTCGGGACAGCGCCCAGCCAGTGCCGCTAAGCGCAGCGGTTTGTAGAGTTTCAATTGGAGGCGCCAGATTCTTTCTATCTTTTTTCTTACGTCACATATGATGTCAACGCGCTATATTTGAACGTTCAAAGGCATGCGCCCCATGGTGGCAGCCAGGAGAACTAGAAGAACTTGTCCCGAATTCCGGGTAATGCGCCGAAAGCAAATTGTGCGCACATTATTTCATAAGGAGCAGTCAAGCTACTCGTTTCAGATTCGCTGAAAATATTGCAGTCAGCACACGGCAGTGCTTTACTGAGTAGACGGCAAGCATCGGGCCTTTGCCGACATTTATAACAAGGTTTTCAAAGCAATTTTGTTCCAGCAAAATGACATTTTATCGGATCCTTATTCAGATAAATTATCGCACTACATCATAGCACCATAAATAAATATCATATATGGCATAATCCACAACAAAGAGCAAGCTAACACATGAATTTACAAGCGCATGCTATTATTCATTTCTCACTAAGAACATTTCTTATTCTCAGCAGTAGGGTCAGCAAATAAGGTAAGGCTGGATAAGACGCTTGATGACATTAAAAGTAAAAAAAATCCCCCCCCCCCCCCCCCCTACCCGTTTGGCTTGAGGCAAAATGAGACTCCTCCGCAAAACGAGAATATCAGTTCACTTGCCATCAAAAAACGGCGCTCAGAACAACACGGAAAACACAGGGAGAACGGACAGGACAAGAGCACTCCTGCCTCTGTGTGTAAAGATCTCTTGAAGTGAACTTTACACTCAGAGAACAGAGAGAACAGAGAAGTGAACAAGTTCACTTCAAGTGAACTTTACACAGTTCACTTCAAGTGGACAACTAAAATTTTCCCCTAATTTGCTGCGGTTTTTGCAGATAAATACTTGGCATCGTCGTTAGCCTCAATACATCCTACTTGCGCCGATTTCCCGCTTGCGTGGCACTGCATCCTGATACAGCCGTTCTCTGTTTTCCTCCATAACACGCTAAAAAGAGGCACTGCCTGTCCTTTGCTCTGCAGGTCAGCTGCCTTCGCGAAAGCGTAGGATTTCTTAGGTCTGAACGAATTCCTGCCGCTTTACATGGGTTTTTTAGTTTTGCTTTTTTCACCACAGAAGTGGGGGTATCGGTTCCGTTTCGTGAGGGGATGAAGTAATAGATGTGCGAAACGTTTCTATTCTCTTCAAAACTTTGCGCTTAAGGAAATACCAACAAGCTGAAAGTTCGAAAGAGTATCAAAAAGGAACAGCGCAGCTTTTGACAAAGACGAAAGGAAAGACACACGAGGACATGAGCTGTTACTTTTTGAAATGGCTTACCGACTCGCCCAAGCATCAGTTTTGAAATAGTTTAAGGGGGGTTGAAGCTGTTTTGTGTAGCAGTGCGTATCTTTGGATTTTATCTCGTTCACATATGCACTACCGAGCTGTTCTAACGCAATTTTAGTCCACTCACTACTCTTTTCACTGCAGAAAACGCCCAGCATTGCAAGTAACATAAACTGGTGCGTTTGTTTGCCATAGTTCGCGCGGCAATTGTTTACTTCAAGAGATTCTGGTGCACGTGTCCAGTGCATCGTTTTCTTGCGCCCCTGCTAGCCCAGTTAGTGTAATAAACTTATTGATTGATTCGAGCTTGTAACTGCGAACTAGCCAGGAGACTACTGCGCTTTTGAAACAAATTTGCAGTACACGAAAGTATACGGGACGAAGCTCTTTGAATGGACTACTAGCCTTTTGCAAAATTATCGCTGCAAGTTTTCGCCAGTTGTGGCTTCCCAAACAAAAAATACACAATTAACTCTCGCCCCGCTTTCCACTGCTTCGACTGACACACAGTGGTGAAGAGGAAGGGGGTACGAGGCGGCCTGATTTTAAAGTACGAAAATTGGCCAAACTCATAGAAGAGAGAGGGAGATAACATGAATAGAAGGAGGAAAAGAAGGGAAACATGGGCAGATTAACCACGTTGCAAGTCAGGTTGGCTACCCTTCGCAAGAAAAACAGGGATAAGGGGGCGAATATGCAGATGACACCCTCCTCATCTCATCTAATACAGATTTTTCTTGCGCACTCCGTCAACTTCAACAGGACGCTACTAATCTATATGATTGGTTTCAATGTAACCTGATTGATATAAACCCCCAAAAAACTCATCTAGTGTGCTTTAAAAATGCACACAAGCCAATCCCGAAAAACGCTGCGGTTTTTTTGCACAGCTCCAGTTGCACTGCATGTTCTTGCTACCCCATTACATGTGTTCCGTCCGTGAAATACCTTGGCATTTACTTTGACAGTGATTTATCCTGGAACACGCACATGGCACACCTCAGTAAGAAGCTTAGAGGCGTCGCATGCTTGCTCTATGCTCTAAGGGCCTACCTGCCATTTGCCATAAGACGTTTAATTGCACAGTCTTTGGGGTATTCTCTGCTGAGATATGGCATGTGCTGTTTCTTCAACTGTTCTGCAACATGGAAAAATAGGATAAACCGTATTCTCAAGAATATGGCTAAGAGTGTCATCTATTCAATACCCCATAAACAGCAAAGTGTATTCCTTTCTTCAGGTCTGCCTTCCTTTGACATTGTGTTCAAACAAGTCACTGTACTCAGATATTTCTGGAACTCTGAATTTCGGTTCCACAACGTTAAACCAATCCCATTAAGAAAAGTTTCTCGATATATTGTCCCTGCAGTGCGAACTCATTTTGGTATGTCTATGAGGTCATATTATATCCCATGTATATTCAATGAGATGCCTGATAATGTTTTCAACTTGAACACTCGCAGACAGTTACGTGATGCTATTGCCGAGCTTGAACAGCTCTAGTGCATATGTTTTAATGTAGTACACAAAACAATGAATTGATTTGGTAACACAGGTTGTTGCTGCTGCCGGACGGCGCCCTACAAGCCCAATTGAGGCTTTGGCGCGTCCGCGTCTTGTATTGTTTCTTTGGTGTGAATAAAGTATTTATTATTATTATTAAAAAAAAAAAAAGGTAGTAAATAGAAAGAGCATAGCCGCTGCAGTGGCTCCGACCCGAAAGACGCGGGTTCGATCCCAACCACGGTGGTCGCATTTCGATGAAGGCGAAATTCTAGAGGCCCGTGTACTGTGCGATGTCAGCGCACGTTAAAGAACCCCAAGTGGTCGAAATTTCCGGAGCCCTTCACCACGGCGTCTCTCATAGCCTCAGTTGCTTTGGGAGGTTGAACCCCAACAAACCAATAAACCATAAACCAGAAAGAACATGGTAGCAGTACCCGTCGCAGTAGCAGCAATACCCGAGTTGCGCAACAAGTGCCGCTAGCGCGCAATGAAAGCGCTATATGTGCTCAGCGAAAAATTTCGCTATTTTATTCAGATAAACTGCGAGCCCTCTTGTAAGGAGTCTTGCATGTCAAGTAATAAGTATGACCATCTGAAGAATTCGCCTTTCGAGACGAGGCCGTAAAGGTGTTGCAATAGCCCCTTTTTTTTTAAGAAATAAAGCAGCCCCGTAAGTAATAAACATCGCGTCAAGGAACCTGCGCTTGATACTCTGTAACTCTTTGGTCAATCATTTTGTGTATTTATTAAACGTTAACCCCGAGACTTATTGCTCCCTCCCTGGGGCGACCGCGCAACATCAATAGCCGTAAATGGTTTGCAGCGATGGGGCCCGAAGTAGGGAGCTCTATCGCTGGTTCGCCGAGGAGCAGGCCATATAAGTGGCCTTTGCTGGAAGGACTCACCCGTGTCAACAAGACCGCATCGGGTTACCAAAAATGTGTCAATTGGCGCTGCTGGAGTCCCTCTGGCGCAGTTCTTTCCAGGCCAGGGGAATGCCTTGGGATACGGCCAGACATTGACTTCGCAATCGTTCAGTGGAAGCGAGTGAAACCGTCGGGTGGAGAGAGCGCCGAAATGCAAAGCAATGCCTCTAGCTGTTTCCAGGCCTTTCAGCAACACGCGATCGCATTTCCTCGGTACCCGTTGCGGTGGCTTAGTGGCTATGGCGTTTTCCTGCTGAGCGCTCGGTCGCGGGATCGAATCTCGGTGATCGCATTCCAATGCACGCAAAACGCAAAAGAACCCGTGTGTTGTGTGCTGATGTCAGTGCTCATTAAACAACCTCAGATGGTCGTAATTATCCTCGAGACCTCCACTACGCCGTCTCTACCCCGGTGCAGCTTCGGAAACTTAAACTCGGCATACCATATAGCATACGTACCATACATTGCCTCGGTTCTGAAGCGAGTCATGAACAGTACTCGCCTATACTATATGCTGCTGAATGCTCGAGGCAGAACTGCGGCAGCCAATACCCACTACATGTTGCTATCTGCAAGAAGCTGTTCCACATCAACGCTAACATAGCACTTTGTCTTCTTGTGGTACGTTTATATATTTTTCTGGTACAGTTGAGGTACCAAAGTGTGCTACCCTGCAAATATAGTGGGTGTAGTATTTCCCGAGCCGGTTTGCGGAATAATTCGGAATACCGAAGCTTTTGTGGTCTCTGAACAAAATGGCATTGCTCACGAGGCGCGTTAGCTTTGGCGTGTAAGGTTCGTGTCAGTCTGTTTGAAAATGGCTCTTCGTTCCTGGGATTATTTTTCTCCATATTATGAAGCATGCGAGATTAATGACGCAAAAGTGAAAACTGAGGACACACGCTAATCGCAGTGCAAATTGTTATGCATTTCTTCAGGTGCACTGATGTCCAAGCGCACGAAAGGGAACGTCTTAAAAGTGGATGTGTTGGTATCCGTATATAAATTCATTCCTTGCAACTAGAGTAGGGTTTACTGCTGCGTCTCTCTTAACTAATCAGAACTGTCTCGTCTATATTATATTCACTACCATTCCCTGACGTATTTTGTTTTATTCACTGATTTTACCTGCTTCGCCCAAGCGCATGTGCCATTATTTGCAATTATTTCGGGATATTTCGGTCATTTTAGTTCATATGTACAGTCTTTAGCAAAAAATTTAAAGTCCACAGGCACGCTTTGGCCAAGGTGGGATTAACTTTTCTGAAAAAAGACTACGTGCACTGGATGTATCAGCCCATTTAAACTGTGAGAAGCCTAACTCGTAGTTCCTGTCTTCCCGGGTGTAAACGTCCAGCTACACACTCGACATTCTGTCCAGTACTCTCTTGACGCGATAACTTACGACATCGAGGTCTGTAGGCCCATCCCGCCTTCCTGGAACTTTTCCTGGAACTTTCCTGGAACTGGAACTATCCTGGAACTTTTCGGAAAACCGGAACAACTCAAGATTGCCAGCTGCGCTGAGTCTCAACGGTGTGTCGCCAGCCTTGTCTGTGTTACTAAGAGCACTCTCGATTGCCCTTTTACTATGATTGTTCAGTGTTATGAAAAGGCAGTTGTTTGCTCGGACATACTGTAACCGAGGTCTATGGATGTGTCATTTAACTCTTGTCTATATGTAGTTCTATCCGCGCTTCTTGCTCCCGTCCTCGCGCGTAGCGTGTTGCCAGGCCTTTGTGCAATTAGGATGTTCTTAAGAACCGTAAGAATTTCAGTTACTTGTCTGAACACTGTTTCGTTTTGTACTGCAGCTACACTAGGTTGGAAGGGCAGTAGCGCAAACTGTGAACAAGAATGAGCTTGCTGCGTTTACTCATTTGTTGTTTTATTTATGGGGCAAAAAAGGGGTGAGGAACGAGGATATAGGGATGCGACTGCGACACCGTGCTTCGCAAAGCAAATGTTGCTTCTCTTGGTTGCATCTCAAGTACCGTCTAGCCTCGGGCGTGAGTACGTAATGCGAATGTTTTTTTTTTTCTCTTTGTCGTTCTATTGAGATCATATGTAGAAAACAGGGAAAAGTAGAGGTGAGTTCTAGCCTCATACGAGTCCCAGGTGACGTCTGCTATGTCTTTCACCCGCGTACATTACCGAAGGTGGCAATTTTCTTTAAAATAAGGATTTATACTGAACGACTCTGCTGGAATGAAAAGTTGAGACGAACAAGCAGAATGCGTTAACACGAAACTGGAAAGGTGTTCATTCTTCGTACGGAGTTGATAATGCATTAAACAATTCACTGTAATGGAACCATGATTTATAGGACTAAGAGCACTGTACCAAAGGTCAGAATTGAGTCTGTTGCCCGTGCATAGTCAGTCCAAGTCTGAATATTTGAGCTTTTGACTGCTAGCAACAACTTCGCGCCTTTGGTTGCTCTTTCGAAAACAGTGCGCTTGGTTGAGGCAAGAAAGCGGGAACGCCAAGAAAGAGCCTCTAAAATGAATCTGTTTCAGCCAGAAGCAGTTTTTTTCGTGCCCTTCTCAAGTGTTCGCTGCAATATGCCCCAGAAGAACATAGCACCACTACACAAAATCTTTGGTTCAAGCGTGTTAGAGGGGCACCTCGTGAATGCGTTGGGGTGTGTATGACTTAGTAACATATGTTAATTAATTAAAAAATAAATACAACCGACTACAAATATGCTTATTTGGCGTCAGCAGTTGCGCGTAATTAAAAGGCGGTGTCATGGTACTTCGTTGTACTGAAACAAATTATGTGTATTAAAGTCACTGGAACTCCAGTGACTTTAATGTGTATGAGTACCAGAGTACCAAGAGTACCAAGAGTTCCAGTGAATTTAATGTGTATGAGTACAGTATGTAGCGGCGCAGTATCTCGTGCAGCGTAACCCAGATAGCGACTGGTGATTGCTAATAGATAATTGTGATTGGTGATTGGTAATCGGTAACGTGATCGGTAATTGTGATTGTAATCGATGACCGTGATCGGTAATGTGACTGTGGATTGGTAATCGGTGAGAAGTGAGAAACAAAAGGAACAAAAAATAAAAAAGAGTAGAAGGAGAAAACGCGTCACCTCTTAAGGCGAAGCTTAAGCGTCCTAATTTTTCAGACATAAATTTCCAAGACTAGTACAACCTTTTTGATCACAGTATAAATGTGCAAAACAGGAGATTCCAGGCTTGTTAGGTGACCGCGGCTTCCATCTTTTTTCCTTCCTTTACGCTTGCAACATCACTGAAAGAATCACTGACGGTACACGCTGCAGGACCGAGGGGAACCAGCGAAGTTCTCGCTCACTTTGCGTGCACACAGTTCACCTGTTATAAGAGAAGAGGCATCGCAGAAGAATTTTACATGTATTTTTCAATAAACGCAAGTTACTTCATAAATAACACTCACAACCCTAGCTCCACATATGCGCATGCAAGAGCAATGAAAAGAAATGAGAACCGAGTGACGCCTATGCGCTCCACTGTTCGCATTTGTTTTCATTCCGCCTTTACTTCGGTGGTAGCAAAAAGACGCTACAGTCATCCATGATACATTCTAGAACGACTGCAACGTCTCTTTCTTAACACCTACGTAAAAGTGCGATAAAAAAAAAGTTAAAACAGCGGAGCGCGTAGGCGGCGCGCGTTGGTTGCATTTCTTTTCATCGCGATTGTATGCGAGTAATTCAACAGACCTGTCCATGATTTGTACGTTTTTGTACTCAGTTTCTTCTTAAAAAAAACCACCGATTCCTTTATACACTGAAAATTAAAAAAAAAATTGAAAGGCGCTATTCTCACTCATTATGAAATTACGTTTATACCCTTTAACATTATAACTACATATGCGCCACTGGCGTTTATAGTTAGCAAAGACATCGAGAAACTTATAAAAGCCCACGAAGATGATGACGTGATTACGCTTCGGTGCAGACTGTTTGACTGCAACGCCGCAGGGAATTCTGTATCGGGAATTCTGTGAATATGCTACGCGTCGTAAGTTTGTCTTTCTGGTATACCAGCGTGAGGATGTATTTGGAAAGAAGTCTTAATATGCAGAGCCCTTTATTTTGATTGCCCTACGTAATGCGTTCAACCCATATCCCAGAACATCCGCGATATGGAAACGCAAGGAGGGAGCTGAATAACGACCTATTGGCAACAAATCGCTTCACACTGCTTGAACTTCACACTTTAAGTGTTATGCGGTCTTTTCATGAGCTACTTGTGAACACCTCTGCAAATGCTTGTCTCTGTGATTGCTCTATTAATCGCAAATGAGGAAGGGATAGCTGAAGGAGCCAACGCCTCCTTAATTAATTTATTTATTTTACGTGTCCTGCAAACCTTCATGTCCAGCATTCTTGCACAAAAAGGTTAAGTATTGGATACTATTATGGAAATATTGAAGGTAATGGTCCATCCGTGCCATGCATTGCAGAATCTTTGTTTTGAAGTTTTCCATCGCTTACATCGAACAGTTAAGACTCCCATAGAAGACCAATGGAGAACGCTTTTAACGATAGCAAAAACTTTAACAGCAAAAAAAAAGAAAATTAAACCCTGCCGAGGTGAGATCTGCGGATACATTGACTGTTACAGTGAAATCTTACAATATATGAAAGATTGCGTTCATAAACTCTTTCCCGTTGAAAAAAGCTTTTGTCCAGATTTGCTGGGTATGATGCGAGAGCTTGGTCAGGAGTGGGTGAACAAATAAAAAGGGAAAATATTTTATAACAAACGTTTATGTTATTAAGAAAGCGAAGCGGGGTAAGATCAAGTGAGAATTGGTTATTTCCTTCGTGGGTTCGTTTCGTTAACATTCCATTGATAGACAATGTAACGAAGCCGTCCTGTTATCATTATAATGTTGTGCGTCAAGAAAAATTGAGAAGGAAAGAAGTGGTTTAAGTGCCGTGAAAAACACTCATTTCATAACCCGAACGGTAAAAGCACTTTATATATGAGGCATCTGGGATAGGACGTCTCTAAGGGCAAAATGCAGGGATTCAAAAAATAATGCTGTTTTTTTTTCCTTCTGCATTCTATGAAGACAAAAGAAAATTTTCCGTACTGGTAGTAAATACTTCCTTCGTGAATAGCCAACCGATGTAGTATTTTGCTTTGTCCAGCTGCCTTTTAACCGTCGCTTAAAGTCTGTTCGTCACAGAATTTTTGAGGGCATACCGTTTCCATTTCCCTTTTGACCGTTTGGTGTCGTCTCAGTAGCTCTTCTCAGATTTCAGTCTTATCTGCCTCCTTTCTTTTTCCCACGTCAAAGACGGCAGGGGAGGATCGATTTCTCAGCGCTCTTCGAGTCTGCGCGTGACCCGGCGAGTCTTCTTCCTCGGTAGCTCGCCTTTCAACGGAGCAAGCACCTTCCGTCCGAAAAAATCTGGAAGCCGTGTAGCTTCCTGCCCGCGGGAAGGCCGCGCACGAAACGCGCGCACGCGCTGCCCACCTACTCACGCCGACAGCCCGCTCTGTCATGTTTTTCCGGCTAACAAGCTCGTATATTCCCGAGCGGCCAGATGCGCAAACGCGAAGCTTCAGCGCCTGCTAACTGGTCCACGAGAGACAAGATGGAGGGGGGGGGGGGGGGGGGGTAAGGAAGAGGAGGCGCGACCTCCTCGCTCGCTCGCCGCCCTGCCTCCTGAAGAAATGAATGGCAGGGCTGTTCCAAAACGAGCCCCCGCGTCTTCCTACCGGGAATCGACATCGTAAGGACATGCGGTAGCAGTTGACGGAACACGCGATAGCAGTAACATGCGTCCCCGACCGGGGTCATCGGTGTCACCGACGGGAAGCGATTCCGACCGGCTGCAGACCATGCGTCGCGTATACGTCCGCTGCGCTGCAACCCTTCGCCACTGTACCCTCCACAGCCTGCAATGCTTCATTTGGAAGGCGTTACGCAACACACAACATGGGCTCTCGCCCGCGAAGCCTGTGGCGGTGGCTTGAGGTTCGGGTTACTACATTTGCGACCGCGGCTGACTCGTGCGCATACGAAGGATCAAAGTTCTCTTGTGGGAACCGCGTCCGAGGGAAGGGTGTGGTGCTCCGCTGAAGGCCTCCTCGAGGAGTAAAAAATCAGAGTTGTTACTACAGTGAACATCACGCAGTTAATAGTGACAGTTTGTTTTTTGTTCTTGTCTTTTTCAGAAACGGGTGAGTTTATAGCTGCAGGTGAATAGCGGAATCCACCTGCACTAGAATTCGATAGGCAGTTCACTGAATTACCGAGCTTTCAGCTGTAAAGTCAGCAGTTCAGTGAGAGGCCAGATAATTCAATTAAATGGCCAGCATGCAGCCAGCGACGAGGAAACGTGAGCATGTGCGCAGCATTCAAACATAGCACATCAAGACAATATAACGAGTGCTTGTTGGTGCACCTGGTCGTCCTTTTCGTTGCACCTCCCAGATTACGCGTTATTAGAAGTCTGCAGTGAAACAGAGCGCACAAAGCTATTCCGCATGTTACGCCGCATCTCCTGCTGATAACCGAACCGGTATTACTCTTGTGCAATACTGATCGGTGTTTCCAAAATGATACGATGCGGCCGGGATCGCATCGTTATCCAGCACAGGTCATGTCTCGAGGCAATAAAGGTACCGTCAAAAACTGAAGCCAGCTTTTGGACGCTGATGACGCCTTATAAAATTAGCTACCGTGAATGATTTGCAGGCCATGAGGACATCGGTTTGGCTCTGTCGGTTTTATAGATATTTTTATAAACCAAGAGTAAAGGTCAAGAAAGAGCGGAGAAGGGAAGGGGGGGGGGGGGGGGGGGTGAATCGCTTGTGGTTGAATGGTGGGGCCGCAAGGAAGACGCTCCCCTCTTTCGGAGCAGTGATTAGTTTTCTCAGCCTGCAATAACTGTGACATGCCAGCTGTCTGTGCTTGCTGTCGGATGAGTTGAGCGCTCATCCGCTCGAAGCAGCGAACTCGGCTTTTCTCCATTTCTGCTCGTTAGCCGCGCGATGCGCGCTTGGAGGAACATGGGAGCCATGACCAGGCTGACGCAGCTGTAAGCGAAACTGCGAATGCAGGGAGCGGGGGTGAAGGGAAGCCGAGAAGTTGACGGCGGGCCCCTCGAGGCGCGACTTCCGTCATTCCGGCGCAGCCCATCGCTCAGGGCGCCACTTCCTGCGCGTCCCGCAAAACCCCGGCATGCATGGCCAATTAGAAGCTGATCTGCCTCGGACCACTGTTCGACCCGCTGTGGCTTCGCGGCTGCCGCGTCCTCCGAGACGACGAGCGCGCCCTCGGCTACGATGCGTCTCCCCATCTGGGGGCCCGAGGCTCCGCGAAAGGAAGCCCCGGCCGGGTCGCGCGTCTGCCGGGGAGGTGTCGAAGCTGCGCGCATTCTCGCGGTCCGCGATAAGCGTCGCCGGGGAGCCGAGATGCGTATCACGCCCTCCTTCCGCGCAGCGCCGTCGGAGCGGGAAGGCGCGCGGTCCGCGAAGCCAATTAGGGAGAAGCGCTCCACTAAACAGTCGGCGCCGGCGCGCTGGGAGGGTCGAGAGGTAGCGAGACGTGTCACGGGAAAAACAACACGGGCTCGGGCTCCCGCGATCGGGTTTCAGATGAATTATTCCTTCCCCGACGGCGCCCGCGGATCGGCCGGGTGCGGCGGTCGTCGCGAGGAGAGTGAGCTCCGGCCTGTCACGAACGCGTCCCGCGCACGGCTCTCGGCCGCGAGGTGATTAATGCGCTCAGGATGGCTCAGACAACCGTCTAATTTGTTCCCTTCGTTTCAGGCTGCGGCGCGCATGCCACGCTGAACGAAGCTCAGATAAAGTGAAGAAAGTGTGTCACCGAGGCGCATATTCGGAACGGAAGAAAAAAAAGAGTTGTCTGGTTGAACTTCGTCAGCGTACACTTTTCCCATAGCTTTAAAAATATACTACTATAGTCTAGAAACTTTGTCTTTCAAGCGGTAAAAACATAGTATTTACGATCTCGAGGAGACACTTCACGGATCACCTTTCATATACGAAGGAGCGCCGCTGGGTCATGATCTGGCGTTTTGGCTCGTTCAGAAAAGTGCAGCGCATACTCGACGCCTTTCACTGCGATCGGCTCTGCTGACAGTTTTCCAAGCAATAGGCACGTAATGTGAGAGCAGTTTTCGTCCATAACGCAACTCTGCCAGGGCAAGTTCGAAAGGTTGAGAAATAAAGATGGTATGATCGTCTTATCTTGTGGCGCACAATTTCCTGGTAGCTAAGACACTGCTGGACCGAAAGAAGTCGTACCGCTCAAAAAAAGCTTTAATGGCATGCAACGGAATGCGTATTTCAGTAGCCTAGCCCTTATTCACTTCAGCAAACGTTCATTTTTCTACACGAGGAGCACCGAGGCGCCGCCACCCCGGAAATTAATTCGCACGCTCACCAATACTCAATATCTTGTACAGATGTTTGCAAACACTTTCGTGCCTTACAACCGCATCACCAACTTTACGCCTGCTTACATTCACAATGAAGGCGCAGTTTATTAAGAGAGCGAGAAATCGGAAGCAGGCTTGACATCACCGAGTCCGGTGTTCGGTGTTGCTGCATTCAGTTTTGCCCGGGAAGCTGAGTCTCAATCTCTCACCAGAATGCAGTACTGAGCACGGCGTGCTTGCCGTGGTGGTCCCTCGGTGAGGCCAATGGAATGCCTATGATGACTACCTCGCCCTCTCCGTGCCGGTGCCGTGCCATCCGCCTCTGAGGTTTCGACGATTGATTGAAGGAACGCAGGGAACAATTACATCTGACTTGTGTGCTCCGCACAAGTCGATTGTTTTACTCTTTCTGGCTATTTTGGTGTTCGTTCGGCAGCGGATTGGATTTAAAAGTCGAAATTTTTTCTCCGCGCCATTCGAACGAAATTCGGGACGTCTACACCGAAAATGACTCTGTGATCACAATCTGGAAGCAAATGGTGGTGTGGCTAACATCAGAGATCCGCAACCAAAGAAAAAAAAAAGGGGCATCGCCACTATCTGGTGCGCTGAGCGCTCAACTGAACGACTGCATTTGTATGGTATTGCTGCGTGAGATCTCGATGACAGTTCGTGCCAAAAGCTTAAAGTAACCGCACGAGGAAATGCTCGTTTACTGCAGCGAAACTGTAGAACGTCAAGATGCGCATCTCAGCGGCCAAAGAAAAGCTGCAGCTTCTCGGGGAGGGTCCGTGTTTCTATTTGTGACTTCGCGCGCCTATAGACGTGTCACCCTTGCAGCCTTTGCGAAGGTTCAGCGAGAATGTCCGGTGCATCGGCTACGCGCACTTTCGATGCGTGCTCCACAGCACAGAGTTTCTTATTATAACTAGAGGGAAAGCTGGCGCAGGTATGCCGGGAAGACGAGGTTTCTTACTTGATTTGGCTATTGTTGGTCATAAAACATGGGTTTAGCCGTAAAAATACGACTCTTCTCTAGGCAGACCTCGAAGAAATATTATGAAAGTTTCCATACCAGCCTAACGCCGAACTTTCCATTGTGTTCAATCTGGTGAAGAAGTGCAAAACGCAGTATCGAAATGACGTAATCTGTGCAGAGAGAATAGCGTCGCGGCGCAGCTATCGATTTCGAGGTAAAATCCACGCTTTCAGCCCAACACTAGCCAAGCCAAACACGAAATTTTGTCTTCCCGGCATTGCCGCGGTTGGTGAAGCTCTGTTTAAGAAACTCGCATAGACGGTGCCGCCAGCTTTCCCTCTGGGAGAATGTTGAGAAATTCTAGCGAATGGCATGGACTCAATCGTCGAAGTGCGTTTCATGCTTTTAAGCTGCTGAAACGGTGCTGGGAAGTAAAAAGCAAAAAACAACAAGCGAAAGCCAAATTAACAGCACAGTCAGACAGTCAAAGCTCAGTGGGCAGATCACAGCGAAAAGCAGGGGAGTCTAAAAAACAAAAGAAAAGAAAACCAAAGTCACAGCACTGTCAAGGTGACAACTCTCCCCTGATATTGTATTATTACCATGATGAAAGGGCATCACTTCCTGAGTCGCATGAAAAGCACATGGCTATACGCAGGCCAGCTGGAATTTGCGCGCCGGTGCCGTCAGAACGAATCTCTTGCAGCGACTACATGGGCACGACTGGGCTGTTTTCAACTGCCGCAATGTATGTGTCCGTAAGTGTACCAGGTAAGCGTACACGCATCGTCACAAATATTTGCTTGTGTCAGGAGAAGGTTCTTGCTCGTTACTTTGTTCTGGGTATTGGTTTTCACTCCTCCCATCTGGAGCTGAATGACCTGTTGATAGCGGGATGAACACCATGTGGGCAATGCAACCCATTTCTGAACGAAACTCCCCTGCACTACCAGGAACAAGCGACGATCACCCGCGTGCGCCATGGGGGTTCGCTCTCCGGCTGGAGTTAAGAATAAAGGCCTGCGGCCACGGTTGGTCGATGGGGAAGATGATCTCTTGGATGAAGTAATAGATCCCTTTCTTGACAAAACGCTTTTGATAAGGTTTTTCTACGATCGTTTTTACGTGAATCTATCTCAGTCCAGCTCAGTTCATTCAATCTGAAATAAAATTTATCAATTTTCGTTTTGCTAGCGTGCATGCACTTTCGAAGGTAATTCAGTCATTATTATCTTGTACATGTTTGCTTGCGACCACTTATTAGTTCTGAAAAACTGCTCAGCATATATGAGTGTGCATGGCTTTTTTGACACATTCTGTAATCGTTTCTTTATTACCTCCTCCTGCGTTTCTGTCCCTTGGTCTTGTTAATCACGTTGTTACAGTCTGCATGTAATGCGGCAGGGCCAAATATGACAATGAAAAACGGTACCCAAAGGGTGGCATTTTTCGCATTAAAGCATAGGAGTTACAAACTGCTCAATAGAAACAGCCCCGCTGTCGTACAGGAGCTGTTCTGCGGACATCCACAGGTGATCTCACAACTCGTACGTCGGGAGTAACCGTTGCTTCAACCGGATGTCACCTGTCATATTGTACCGCGCCCTCGTGGCATTCCTGTTTTCAAAAAATTGAAGAAAATCTTGACGTCTTTCTTCTTCCTGGTTTTCTGCTGTATTCAGTACAAATGTCTAACTGTAAGAGGAAGGCCGTACGCAGGATGGCATGCGAGACACGGCACCCCCTCATCTCGATGCTTGAGAGGCAATCCCTCACTTTTTTCCGCTCAAATAAGCCCCGGCAAAGGTTCGGGCGACGGCGGCGTCAGCGGGTCATCCGTTCGCGGGGGTGCGAACGGGCGCCCGTCCGCAGCCTGCCCCGTTGGCTCTCGCAGAGGCTTGACGTGGTCGACCGTGGAACGCGCTCGGCGGACGCCCGGTCGCATGCAAAAGAGCTTCTGCGCCGCCTCGGCGCTCGGCTTCGGCGGTGTCAGGGTGCAGACATGTGTTCTTGCGAAGCGGTCGCGGGGCTATTTCGGTTTGTGGGATGACACGTTCCCGCCGCTGCGGGATAGACAGCAGTGTCAACTTGTCAGACAGTTTTGTTAACTCATTAGAGCGGCCATTAAGTGTGACTGCCGGCACTAAAATATCCCGCGCAACGGGGGCGGATCGAGAGGCGCTCGGGATAATTGTGTCCCCGCGACGCGCAACCAACGAGCGCCAGATGCGCCGCACGTCCCGCCGCATCGATGTCCCCCCCGTCGTCCCCCGTGCCAGCAGTGCGCCCCCACCGCCGCCGCCGCCGACGCTGACGCATGAAATCCCGGCGGCGGACTGCCGGGCCAAGAAGGGGGCGCGTGCTTGCCAGAGGCAGCGGCGGGCGCCTCGGCTCGGCGTCTCGGAACAGGCCGCTTCGCGAGCAATGTTACGGGGTGGCGGAGAAGTGACACTGCAAATTGTTTATTTGCGCATTGTCACATGCGAGCACAGTGAAAGCGCTCGGGCGCACTCGCGTTATCTGTCACGCAGGCTTAGAAGAAGACTGCTGCGAGCTTCTGCTATATCCTTAGCTCCTTCGTTTCAGTCCACGTTAAGTTTTGTCTGCATAGTAGGCTCAGTCTGCGAGCGAACGTCGAAAGGGAATCAAGGACTCTCTTCGTTGTTTCTCCATTGTTGCCCTGTATAAGGTGTGTGGGAACTTGGGAATGCATTTATTTGGGACGATTTGGGCATGCTGACATATGATTACCGCCCGATCTGTCCGCATCTGATTGTGAAGTAATAGACACAAAATATATGAGTCGTTAATTGGCTAAACGGCCGTTATATAACAGCTGTATCTTACCTGTACTTACTTATAGGGCAGAAACGTGGAGGCTAACGAAAAGGGTTCAACTAGGACAGCGTAGAAAGAAAAATGATAGGTGTAACGTTAAGAGACAGAAATAGGGCAGAGTGGGTCAGGGATCAAACACGGGTTAACATCCCAGACGAAATCGAGAAGAAATGGGCTTGGGCAGAACATGTAATGCGAAGGCAAGATAACCGATGGTCCTTAAGGGTAGCATACCAGATGCCAAGGGAAGGGAAGCGTAGCGAGGGGCGGCAGAAAGTTAGATCGATGGATGAGATTAAGAAGTTTGCGGCGATATGGAGGCCGCAGCTGGCACAGACAGGGTAGGTCAGAAAGGTCGGATAGGAGGCCTTTGTCTTTCAGTGGGCGTAGTCAGGCTGATGATGGTGTTGCTATGAGCCATAACAAAGTACTTAAGCAGACGGACACTCATCACTGAAATTGTCGAAAGTTGAGGCACTGAATTAGATAAAAGCATCTCCTGTATATGTTTTTCGCACTGAGAAAGTATTTAGATCAGGGAGTGAATGATACGGCTAGCGCAGCAATGCAGCGGGAATGAAAGACGGCGTAAATTACCAACGATACATTACCTGCAAGATGTGGATCATAATGTCACTGCTGACTCCCAGATTCTTATTCGGACTTTCGTATGAGCTCTAAAGAATGAAGTTAGTACGAAAGGCGCTAAGGTATACTCATAGATAGTAAGCAAGTCTTCCGACGTATTTCCCTCTGCATTGACGTTATCAGGTGTCTATTACAGCTGTGTACGGTGTCCTGCCCTGCAGATGCGCGCGGATGGTATTCGTATATCTGTATGACCTCAGTTGTGGTCATGAAGGGCAGGAAACAGTAAGCCGACTTCGCGTGTGATGGAATGGATGAAGCAGCTCGTTCTATACCTCCGTTTGGACGAACTGGAGAGCCAAGAGTGCAGCACGGTTTTTTGCTCCCACTGAAGATGATGTGAGGGAAAGCCGGAGACTTTAGCGTACACCAAGAAACCACAAACGCTGGCGTTGAACAGAACAAAGTCGTTGAACTAACGATGCATGCATGTGCGTATGCTCACTTGAAGATTAATATGTGGACGGAACAGCGTCGGCAGTTCAGGCGGGTAATGTACTCCGTTTTCGGTATCTCATCGGCACTGAATGTTTGCCAGATTTCTGCCGCGGGACAGGCGGGATGTCACCTATAACAGAATACAGAGCTCCTTTAATTGGTCTCCACGCCTGCCACCTCTCCGCATCCCCGCACTTGTCTAGGGCGCACGAACGACGTACCGCAGCAGAGTGCACTGGCGTAATTTTCCAGTCGCTATAAGCAGGTGCTCCAGTTAAAATTAACCAAGAATTTGAAAAAGAAAAGGCGGCGTTAACAGGCGGAGGGGTTACGGCTGGCCTCTTGGCATTAGGTACAGTGCTCGAAAATTTCATGTAACTTTAAAGCAACAAAAAAATTTGCCCGTGATCTGCATGTGCCTAGCCTCACCTCATAACCTCGTACTCCCCGGAACGATTGCGCACAACCGGTCATGAATGCCCGCGAGTTCGCAATATGCGCTTTACCATGTATTTTCTCTAATAATCTCCTCCTTGCAACGCTTATAGCGCGACCAGCCATCCATGGACTGGGCTATCGCCTCTCTTGCCATCATGTGTTCCTCTTCCTCCTTGTCACGTAACCGGACTGCAGCGCTACCGCACCTCGCACACCTAAATGCTCGTTAATATCACTCAGTCGCGTGCATGGGTGTATAAATGCAGGCATGTGACCATGCACAGTCTATATGGTCATGCGCGGTTATGTGCAGGAATTTACCCTTACATATGCCAGCACAACCTACAGGGTGAGCGTGGATAAGAGCAGGTACCATCGGGGACAAAAGACTCCAGGACACGCGAGTAGCGCTCTCGGTGAATGCACCATATTTTTTCGGCGATTACCTCATTTCTCTTCCACACGCTATAGAAGATGCGTCCAAACTTTCCCCTCCACAGTTGTGATCTTGGGTCATCGTATGTAAGTATCTTGGGTCATCGGCTAATAGCAGAGCAACAGCCTTAGGTTGCGGCTCACGCGTCCTGGAGGCTTTTGTCCCGATAGTACATATCATGCACACTTGGGCAGGCATAGAGAAGAGCAGGTGTATGTTTGCCTGTTGCACACCACGCACGGGTCCACGTACTAGTGGTATTAGTTGTAGTAGAGTCGTCGTAGTAGTAGTAATAGTAGTAGTAGTCGCAGTAGTATTAGTATTAGTATTAGTAGTAGTAATAGTAGTAGTAGTAGTAGCAGTAGTAGTAGTAGTAGTAGTAAATGGCTGTGCGATGGAAGAAGAGAAAAGTGCGCGGGCCTGCAACTGCTGCGTGCAGATACAAGAGGGAGAGTAGACAGAAGCGAAATGAAAAGGTGGTAAGAATAGACGCATATAGCAGCCAACGCATGTGCCCAAGCGAGAGCGATATTAATGATATGGCGCACTTCTTTGTCCCCTTGAGAAAACATGCAAAAACATTGCAAAATTCAGAACTTGTGCCGAAATTAATTTTTTTTGGTGTCCGAGCAAAATAAAGAATTTATATTAAATAATTGTATTCCAATCCTTCACATTTGCTAAATAACCTTTTTTATATGACATTCATAGCATAGTAATCTTGCCATACGCAAAGGTTTTTCAGTGGGGCCAATTAGAAGGTTAGCGGCTTGCTGCCCTCTAATCGACGCCCAGAGCGAGCGTACCGCATCATTTCTTCATAGCCTCCTCCACCCTCTAATAGACGCTAGCGCCTCTCGTAGGGATTGGTTCTGTCTCCTTAAAATGTCGGGATAAGCTTAGTGACCAGTAAAAAAAAAAAATACAGAAGGTTTAACTCTTCTAAACCTAGGTATACAAAGCGATATACGCGGGGTCGTCAGATGTCGCTCGCTGACAACGTTGCAAGCGGTCCTCAGCGTAACGTTCCGAGATGGCCCAGCTTCGCTCGGATCCATGGCGAAGCGCGCACTGCCTAGGTGGGGGGTGCGCTCCTCTGTAAACCGCGGCCAAGCGTAAGCCGAGTCGAGCAGTCTGACAGCGGGAGAGCGCATGCGCGGCGGCTCCAGCTGCGGCGGCGGAGAGAGCACACGCGCGCCGGCGGCGGAACCACCGCACGAGTGACGTGGCTAGTCACATGGCCGAGCCAGCGCACCTTCGGAGCGGCTGAAGGTCGCTGAAGGTCAAAGCGACGGAGTCGGCGAAACTCGCGGAACATCGCGTAGCAAAACTTTCGCTTTAAAAAGGGATTGCAAGGTTGCAGCAATTAAACCAAAAACTCAGTGGCAGCTGTTGCACAACTGGAATGCTGTAAGGTCGGCATTCGAAACGCCTCTTTCAGCGTAAAATGATAAGCCGATGTTAACTCCGCGAGGTCGTTAGGATCCACAGACGATCACACACAGAGCAACTGTAGCCGAAGTCTCAGCACTGCATGTGAAACACCTTCGTGGCACCTCCGGCTTTCGCTCACCTCCAAAGCCTTCTTGCTTCGGCTTGTGAGGAACGAAGCGCAGGGTTTTCATGCATCATCCCCTTGTTAAAGCTTGTGCAGCACCAGAGTCTGTTATCGTCGGCTTTGCATCGCATCTGAAGTGGGGTTTACATGGCTGCGACAGAGTCAAAGCGAGACCGGTGTTCTTCTCGCGTCCACGCCATGTAAACGGCTCACTTCGCTAGGGAGTCGCAGAGGAGTGGCTGAGCGAGCAGAGCATATAGGTCGAGGCGTGACTGCGCCTTCGAAAAATGCATGTAAACCTGAAAGTGCGTCGCAATGAAGCGAGTGGGGAGTTGGGAGCCACGAGGCAGCAGTAAAAGAAAAAAAAAAGCATTTCCGGCAGACCGGGCAAGTCGGCGGGGGAATTTTATGAAATGTGAGCTGGCGAAGCCGTAGATGGACCAGTAATCGCTGTAGTCTGAAGCTGAAGGGTCCAAGCCGCATCTAACAGCATCGCCCTAATTTCCAGCTACGTCGCAAGGCGACAACGCCATTACGAAAGCTTCGATATGCCGCCATGTAAACAGTGGACTATCGCAGCGGGGGCTGCTCCAGCTCGCTCCGATGCACTTTGGTCGCAGCCATGTGGCCGCGGCTTTCTGCGCATTCCGGAAATATATGTAAACACGACGGCGCTTGCAGCGAAGCCAGGAGGAAGTTGTGGGAACCTCGAGGGAGCGAGGGAAAAAAGCATTTCGGGTGGACTGGGCTATTCGGTGAGGTTTTTTTCGTGCAGCATGAGCTGGTGAAGCCGGCAAGAAACCGGAAATCGCTGTAGCCAGACGCGGAAGCGGCCAAGTCTCAGCATTCTAACTTCCAGCTGCAACACACCATCACGAAAGCTTCAGTGCGATAGGCTGATCGCAGCGGACGTTGCGCCAGCTGGCTGCGACGCGACAAATCGCAGCTATGTAAACGCCGCTTGAGAGGGGTAACAGCAGTAACGCTACGCAACCAGCCGGCCGCCTGAACTCCACATGGTGACAGCTGGAGTTGACTGTTGACTATTATGGGTGATTGTGCGTTCAGCGATGTAGATCAGCCAGGTCTCAGGAATGTGCCTGATCCGTGGACCTAATTTACCATTTAAGTGTCGCTACGGTAGAGCAATTGCCGGCAGAATCCCCAAGACTAGTCCCACCTGTAGCTTGCAACAACCTCAACCTCAACCACCTGCCCGCACGTGCTGGCGCTAACCAGGTGACGTCAGCAGCACTACAGCCGCTGATCATTTGGAAACACATAACTGTCGGATGAAAGATGACAAATATGGCGACTTATCGCGAGGGGCTACCAAGTAGAACATTTGGTGCAAGAGTCTGCGGCGATGGCCGAGTGGTCTAACGGTGTATTCCAATCGGCGATCTGGAACAGAGCCGTGAATCCGCGAAGGAGCTCAAAATCTTTTTCGGCCTATAAGAACTGAGGATTACAATCCAAATCACCCTTAGAAGCCCGCTTTTCGGTTCGAGGAGCAAGATAACGCGCTCCGGATCGCCGACTGGAACATGCCATAAGTAGGAGTTGGACTTTTTGGTTTAAACCGGAAAACATCGATAAAAGTACTCCAAATTCAATTTCTGAAGTTCCGTTTTAACCGGAAAAGGTCAGTATCCTTGACATGCGCACCAAAGCTGGCTGGTAATTGAGGAGTTACTAAGTCAAAGGAGAAAATTAACAACGTACGGGAGCTAGAGGCGTTGTGAGACGAGGGTACCAACTGATTAAGTAGCGGAGTTTTGCATTTTGAGGCAATGGTGCTCTACCATACACGCCCCTGCTGTCCGGAAGGCTCCACCAGCTGCACCCTTTCACAGTTGGCTGACGAAGCGCTCATTGCTCTCTGTCACCCGCTTAGAGCAGTTACTTGGTTAAGCACGTGCCTTCCTGCGTGTGACGCGAAACCATGCATAAGCGTCACGAAAAAGTGCCATATTCTGGCTACTGCGATAGTTCAGTGGCAGTTCCATCACTGTCGTTAGCTCGTAGACCACGTGAGGCCCCGACCTCTTGATCGAGCGAGCGCAACCCAACGATAACGTGACTACCCAGTTTTTAGAATGAAACCTCCTCGCACGTTTTTGTCTGACTGCTCCGTCATTTAACTTCGTTACTTTAAAAAAAAAAAAAAATAAAGGCAGCACTTACTTCGGACCCGCCGCAGCGGCTCAGTGACTTTGGCTTTTGGCCGGGGATCCCATGGTCGGGAGTTCGATCCCAGCCGCGGCAGCCGTATTTCGATTGAGGTGAAATACAAACGCCTGTGTGGTGTGCGATGCCAGCGGACTTTAAAAAGCCTCAGGCTGCCTAAATTAATCCGGAGCCCTTCACTGCGGCGTCCCTCAAGCCCATATGTCGCTTCGGGACGCTGAGACCCACAATTTACAACCACTTTCTTCTACAAGCATAGCTGCTATAAGCACGGCCATATGTGCATTATTTTCTGGTAAATCGACTGCTCGTACTGAAAGAAAAGTGTAAGTTCAAGTTTGTCTGGATACCTCATTAATTCATCCGTAGAAAATAATATTCGCCAAAGAAACCCTTGAAAACTTCGTTCCAGAAATAAACACCGAATAAAAGTGCGCCGAATTTTTCTAATGTAAGAACCGAAAAGTGCCACCCCTAGCCATAATGCGCCAAAAAACCAAACTATTCAGTTTGCGCATGAGCTGGCTCGAACAAAAGAAAGTTACCTCTGCTTCAGGCTATTGAAGGAAAATTTTGGAATTTTCAGCAAGGTTCGGTTCCATGTTCGGCGTCATGTGCGTCGTCAGGTTAGTTGGGGTTTGTTGACGGTGCTGGCCTGAATTTGCCGAGAATGGGAGCTAAAAGGACATTTCATATCGCTCATAGGCATATCGCTCTTTCTGTATCCATCGCCCAGCGATAATATCTCTGTAATTTTTTTCTTTCTTCTGAAGTGTGCTTTTTGGTGCCAGAAAGCAAGCAATTACTCTTGATGTAAGAATTTTCCCGCGTTATGAGTGCTCAATACTCTGTACTGTGGGAGCTATGAAAATCGGTTTACTCTCGCTTCTGTTCGCAGCAGCCACTTGCGTCGAAGTGACGATGATGGCTGGTTAGAAAAAGTTTATTTGGCATAGAAATGAAGAGAACAAGTGGTCAGCACGATGGAGGCACTTAACATTAAACAACGTACATATTGGAACATGAAAGTGAGAATACAACGCAAGAGCAAGATAAAATGAATCCCCATGTACAGACAGGTAGAGATGCGCTAAGCATGGCGACGGTGACTGCGGCCACATCAAGTTGAGCGTCCCCAAGCCATCTCAGCAACCGTGCGTGCCCTAACCGATGAGCCGCTGAGCCTCCGCGGAAGGCACGCCATTTTGGTCCGGGGGCTCAACCTAGAAGCGGGAAATTATCTGATCAGAAAGCACAAATTTCGCATCTTTGATGCATGAAACCGTTCAGTATTACTGCCTGGCATCGAAGCCTTATTTCAGGACATTATTTAAAGGTGACGCTGGCGTTTAGGTTCCCTAACAAGTAAGGACGAATGGGCCCGGCTCACGATCCGGACGCCGTACGCGGAGAGTGCGAGGTGTTGCTCAAGAATGCATTTTCTGCATTAATAGCTTTAAACATTTCACATGTGGCAGAACGCAATCGCGCATTTTGCAGCCTGCCAGCTGGTGCAGAAGATTTAAATGAAAATAAGAAAATAACATCTTCAGAAGAGCTCGCTTTGTTTGCGCAAATTTTCGACGCTCTTCTCCATCCTGTGCTCCGGAAGCGTTGTGTCAGAGGAAGCGCTGGCGCAGAAGTGCGAGGTACTAATGAGCGAAGTGGCCCAATTATCTGCCCGCGTGTCCCAGCGGTGGGAGAGGAAGATATCGCGCAGACGGGGCCGCCGTCCTCTTTTGTGGGTTGGTGCCTGTCAAGTGTTGCCAGGCTAGGTGCGCGGCCCTCCCGTGGGATCAGACATGCAATGTGCGCAAAATATGCCGACGACTGCAGCCGAGAAGGGGGGAGGGGGGGAGGTTGGAGGCCCGTCGCTGCACCTGCCACTCACATCACTGTCTGGCGGCTCCAGTGCGCCTTCTAAGAATACCCACTTGTGTCCCACCGCGCGCACACGGCGGCGCGCTGGGAATTAGATGAGCAGGGGGCCCACGGCGACAGTTCGACGCCATAAACAAATTACAAGCGATGGTTGCCAGCATTATTTCCGTCTCCGCGCTGCAGCCACAATTTGATCTCGTGCGCAGCACGCGTCGCCTAAGAAAGGCCCCCAAGAGCTGCAGCGTCTTCGCAGCACGCCGGGAGCACTGTTTCTGCAAACTTTAACGCGGCATCACTCGTATAACAAATCGTGCAATGGCTCTGTGGCGATGATTAAGTGTTTTCTCTCCTCCTCTCCCCACGGAGCGAGCACTGGATACGCAATGGTCCACTCGAGCTCGTCGGTCCTCTCTCCGATATTCTGACGGTTTGCCGCGAAGACCATATTGCGAAACAAGTAGCTTTGTTTAATTTAGACGTCGTAACAATTGAAGTCAAACGTGGAGAGGTATTCACACTGGACGGCGCCTGCACAGTCGCCGGATTAATAACAGCTCTTCGTTCATAAGGTCGTAGTCATGATTGGTCGGCGCCTTGGCTGCCGCACTGTCCTGTCAGCTAGCATTTCAATATTCGAACTTACGTGCAGATGTGGATCAAGCTCCAGCACTGTCAAGTGTAACACGTGAAGGAAATGTCACCGCGCATTATCAGCCTCGGCGCTCACAATACAAGGCGGCGAGGGTCTTCCGATATGGGACTATACCGATATCAAAACACGTGTATTAACATTTCTTGCCTGGTTCTTGTGTGTGTGCATAAGTGACGCAAGTGACAGCCATGCCGCTTCTTCTGTGGCTTAAACTACGGCTTCAATAGGTTGACGGTGTTGACGAAGCTTCAGAAGGTGGCTTGCGCTAAAATGTGATAAGAAAAAACAAAGTAGCCATGCGCTCAGAACGGTACAAGAGGTCGGAAAAGTGCGCAGGAAAATGCCTCGATTGCCGTTTCTAGCATTTACTACTTCTCCACTACTGAAAAAAAAAAAAAAACTGGATTCGGCATTTATCCGAGGAACGATGAAGATTAATGCTGCGAATCGGGCGTGTTGGTACATACTTAGAAATATGACAGCAGCATAATTAAAAAGGGGACAACGTACGGAGAGTAGCCAAGGACGAGCGCTGAACTTCCAACAATTTTTATTGTATAGAGAGGGTGTGGTAGATGGTCCTTGGCGATCACAAAAGGAACAAGGGAGGGGAAAACCTCAGGTTGCTTGAGCCAACGTTTCGACAAGGGGACTTGTCTTTGTCTGGGCAAAGCGTTCATCATTGGCAGGGATTAAATAGGGCCTTGTGAATGATCCACAAATAAATATTCATGCTGTCCAAGCTGCGTCAGCATGGCCTGCATCACCTTCTCAGATAAGGAGCTGGTATATTTGCGCATGCGTAGACGATAATCTCTGGTTTAGACAGCATGAATATATTTGTGAGTCGTTCACAATAAAAGCTGCCGGAAGTTAAGCTCTGGTCCTTATCTATTCATCGTCCGTTGTACCCTTTTTGCTCTGTTGTCATTATTTATAACGATGAGGATATTTCATTTTACCTGAAAAATTTATATGTAAGGAACAATAACCACTTGGTTTACTTAAAAAATCATACTATGGCTTTTTTCTCTGCAGTCATTCCCTTAGGCTTTTGCAAGTCGCACTGATCCTTTGCTGTTGACCTGGAATTAATAAATAATAACAGAAAATTGTTGGAATTGTTAATGAGAGTCTAATCCTTTGGCCTTCACCACCATTTCGATTTCACTCACCATTTTTGCAGTTAAACATGCGTGTCGACGTGCTTCATTGCTTCCTGTTGTCGTCTTATTACTGAATCTTCGATTTTGTACAATATCTTCTTAGTATGTCGAACGGAAGAGCACATCTATAAGTTGAACTGTCGTATAATAACATTTTTTGCGTAATAGTCTGCTTTATCTATTAATACAAGTGAACACATGTTCATCGCAGTCTTTTGCTTTTCCAAACAAAATTGTCGTAAGAGCTCTTCAACGCAATTAGTAAGTTAGCAATGTTAGTTATGTACACGTCAAGTTCGCCCACAGCTCGGAGTTTCCGCTGCAGCAAACTTGCGGATTACACAAAAGAAGTACGAATAGGAAGCTGAAAAAAAAAAAATACGCGTTCGCGAACAGTCTTCAGTTTGCTATTATGACCGCCATAATCAATGACTAAATTCTTTGTACTACAAGGTACATAACCGATGAGCGTCGGCATTAATATTGGATCTGAGAGCGCCTGCCTCCGGCATAGGCACTGCTGCCTGAGGGGTTACAAGCTTGCGAAGGCCTCACAAAAACCAAAGAGGAGGAGGAGAAAGAGGGAAAAACTTTATTCAAGGCCAGCACAAAGGCCCAGTGAGCATGGCCCTAAGCATGTCAGCTTTAGGGAAGAGGGTTAGGATGTGTGCGTTACGATGATTTCTGCAAGCACATTTTTCAACAGAAGCCTTTACCTTGGTATGAATGTGGCCATGTAGACAAAATTATTTTCCATTGAACAAAAGCAAATAAAACAAATGGGCTACAGAGAAAACCGAAATCAAATTTAAGGGAAATAGTTGTACGTTTTTGTTTCGAGTGAACGAGTGCAGGAACCAGCCAAAGGAAAAGTGCACACTAAGGCTATCAAGTTTAATATTATACAGCTTCAAAATTTAATGTCAGCTCAATATAGAAGAAAGTGGCTTCTTCTATTCGCTTTTGGATTTTGTGGGTCAATAAAAATAACGTTTCGGGTGTAAATATAGCGTGGAGCAAACATAAACTGGAGGGAGGTGGCAACGTCTTGCCTTCCATTCCTTCCGCGGCCAAGTGGCTGTTTATGAAACATTAGCAAAGCCATTTGTTTACAGCCACAGCTGTTAATGCCTCGTTAATGCCGAAATCTCGATGACCGTTTTTTTTTCGCCCGCAGAGCGAACCAGCGAGAGGAGGAGAGGGAAATAGAAGATACGCGGTGAGTGGAGAGAGGAAGAGGAAAGGGGGAGAGGGAGCTATGAGTATTCCAGGCTCCTGCTAGCGCGAGGTCTGAAGTGAACGTGGTGACGAGTGCGATCATATCCTTCCTCCATGAGTGCGATCAAGGACGAACTGGACGAAAATACGCGCCGCCGCCGCGTGTAGACAGTAGCATGATGTGTGGCGTGGTTGCACCACGTGCGCCCACTGGCGACAAGGAACGGCACCATGCATTGTACAGCGAAAGTGAAATGAAAATTAGTTATGAGGACAGGAGAGACGCAGTAACTGTCGCACTTACGGTGGACACCTGAACCGCGCCCTAAGGGAAAAGTTTCAACGGAGGCGAAACGCAAGAGGCGCCCGTGTGTTGTGCGATGTCAGTGTATGTACAGCCATGAACAAAAGTTTACGGGATGAGGATTCGCCGAAAAATAATTATTTCTGCTCGAAGAGGCAAAGGAGATCAATGAAATGTACAGAAAGACCAGGAGACGTGCGTGCTCATCCAATGGAATGAATACGATCTCTCTAGGTAACGAATCAACCCGGAAATGTTTTTTTTTTATTGCGCGCGAATTTGCATCCCGCACACTTTTGTTCGCGCCTGTGCGTTAAAGAGCCGAAATTATTCCCAAGCCCTTCACTGCGGCAGGCTTTTCCTTTCTTTCTTCTTCAACTCCTTTCTTCCTCCCTTCCCTCAAGGCACGGTAGATGCGTTCACCGAGAGGTCAAACGTCAGGCAGTTAATGAGGCCTTACCTCTCCTGAAAACCAATTTTCAATTTCGAGCGCCTGGGGTTCTTAAAACGTGAACTGACATCGCAGAGCACATGTGTGCCTTTCGCAATTCGTCTCCGTCGAAACGTGGCCGCCGCGGCCGGGATTTTATCCCATCCTCGCGCGAGGCTGAACGCTGTAACCACTGAGCCACCGCGGCGGATCGCAGTGCAAATGAAATTATCAGTAAAGGAAGTTATAGTAACTGTCTCACTCTTTATGTACTACTAAGACACACCGTGAGGGCAGTGATGCAGGAGGGAATTAAAGATAGAAGAGAGAAAGAGACGCAGTGGAGATGCCGGTGATCGCGACAAAGCAGGCACTGAAACGTGCTGCACATCACACACACGTGTTGCATTTGACATCACCGTTTAACCTCATTTAAGACAGCCAGCTTGCACGGACGTTCGCACCATTATTTGGATGTGCGAATGCTATAGGCGGCCATGGATGCAGCCGGGAGGGAGTGCCGGGTTCGGAACGCTGTACGTAAGCGTGACGCCAGAGCCCGCAGATTTGCAGCACGTGGAATCGAGGATGAACGAGGTCGCAACGCGGACCGCAAAAGCGCTGCGCGGCAGATCTTGCAGATCTCAAGATACAAATGTATATGAACGTGCCGCCAATATCGAGGCATAATGACTTGGTCGCGAGAGCACGGCATGCCTCCGGAGCTGTCACTGAAATTCGCCTCACTGTGTTATTCGTCACTCA